>NW_021705784.1:0-5361 GCF_003719475.1 Trypanosoma rangeli
TTTACGTCATTGCCTTCAGCTACCCGGTCGTGCCAAAGGGCCAGGCTCGCATCCGCGTGCAGCTTTCCGCGGCGCACAGCACCGAGGATGTGATGCGTGCCGTTGATGCATTCAAGGTGATCAAGAAGGAGCTCAACATGTAGGCTCGGAGGTGTGCAGCTTTTTGCGGCGTACTGAAGTGAGGTTGTAATACGAGCTGGTAAAGGTATTTAAAACAAAACGTCTTGGTTTGCATAAATAGGTAGAGGAGAGAAGTTTCCTGAAGTTGGAGACACGAGTACTCCCCTTTTTATCTTTTTTTTTCTTTTTTTCTGTGGGTGGGTGGGTGTTTAGTGTTTTAGCTGCGCACACTTCCGGAAGCGTCGTATTTTTAAATGATTTTTTTTTGTTTTTCACTTCACTTTTTGCCTCGCCATGCCCCGCGCTTTGGCGATTGGTTGCAGCGACTTCTGCCAGTGAGGGCTCACCGACTCTTTTGTCTTTGCCGCCCGCTACCGTTCTTTTCTGTAGAACAATTTCTTTTTTTTTCTTTTTTTGCCGCGTTCTGCTTCTTTTCTTTTATTGGGTGTCGCGGGTTTGTTCCACTGTGGCATGCATGGGCTACCTCTCTCTCTCACACACACACGTGCATGGATACGTAATGCGGGGGACTGATAGCGATAGAGAGAGCGATAGAGAGAGAGAGAGGTGATGGCTCACGTTGACCAGCTTCTGGAGGAGTACCTGCGTGTCATCAATTCCAAGGACGATGAGATACACGAGCTCATCCGCGGCCTCGAGGAGCGCCGGTGTGAGCTGAAGAAGAAGGAGGACACCTATAAGGTGGATGTGGTGAGTGCGCAGCGGCGGCTGGAGAAGGCGCGGAGGCAACTACGAAGGATGGGACAAAAGTTGCAGGTGAATGAGGAACATATTGACCAGCTTGTTCGGCGCAACGACGTGATGAAGATGCAGGCAGACGCTATGGAGCAGAAGGTAATTGAAGTCACTAACCTTTTAGATCGGAGTAAAGAGAGCCACGGCCGAGAGATGGAGGAGATGCGACAGCGACACTGTGAGGAGGTTCGGTCATTGCATGTGGAGCGCGACAATTTAATGTCAGAGCTAACTCATGCGCAGCAGAAGCATCTGGATGCGCAGAGGACTATGGAGGCATGTGAAGCAAGGGCGCAGCAGTTAAATGCAAGAGAGGCTGCGCACGAAGAGTTGAGGAAGGCGTTCGACGACGTTCGTCGGGAGATGGAATTCATGGTCTCAGCGCAAAAGCACGCAGATGCCTTGGCAGTGTGTGAGGAGTCCATGCGCAGCCAGAAGGCGGCGGCAGCGGCTGAGATAGAGGACTTGAATGCACAGCTATTGATTGCGAAGCGTGTCTCGGGCGAGTGTCAGGGTGAACTTAACGATCTAAGGGTGATGCATGTGCAGTTGCAGAAGAGGCTTGCCGAGACATCGCAGGAAAAGGAGGAGGCGCAACAGCTTCTCGATGCGGAGCGGGAGTCGAGGAAAAATTTGGTTGCACTCCACCAGAGGGAGGTGGTGAAGGCCCGTGAGGCCGCTGAGCAGGCGACGGCAAAGCTCACCGCCACGGCGGAGCAGCTGCAGTGTGGGCAAGCCAAGACACGGGCGTTGGAAGGACGACTCTCAGAACTCTCCGAAGCGTTCGAGCAGGAGGTGAGACGCGGTGGTGAAGAACGCGGGAAAATGTCCTTGCAGTTGACGGCGCTGCAGACGAAATTGACAGAGCAGCAGCAGGAGATGGAACGAAGGCAGCGAAGCTTAGAGGCGAGCTCAGCAGAGCTGAGGGAGCTCCATGCTTCCCTTGCCACTGCAAAGGAGGAGCACCTGCGCTGCATCGCGGAGCTCAAGGAGAAGCTAACACTCGCAGTAGCGGAGCGGGATCGGCTTCGGGAAGATAGGGACCGTCTCACGTTTGAGCTGAAGGATCTGCAGCATCAGCTGGGCAGTTTGAATGAACGCTTCGTGGGGGAAAAGCGGGCCCTCGCCACACGAAACGAGGATGCCAACATCGTCATCGATAGGATGAAGGACCAGCTGAGGGACAGGGAACATCAACAACAAACGTTGGTTGCCACACAAGAAAAACGTCTGCAGGAACTCGCTTGGGCCCATAAAACGGAGCTGGCGGAGTGCAGGCGGGTTTTGGAGAGTGAAATAAGTGAGCTTCGCCAGCGCCTGAACTTCGCGAGTGCGCAGCTGGCAGAAGAGGTTGCCACTAACAAGGCGAACCAACGCGATGTGCAGGCTGCGAATGAGGTTGCGCGAAAAATGCGAGAGGAAAGTGAGCAACGTGCCTCGGATGTTCGTGAGTCCGCAAGAGCGTTGGAGGATGCGAGGGGAGAGTCCATGACCTTGCGAGAGGCACTGGCAAAGCAGAGACAGTTGGTTGATGTCGCTGCGGAGACTGAGGCGCGGCTGCGGAAGTCACTGGAGAAGGTGGAGAGTGACCGCGCGGCGGAGGCGAGGCAGCATGAGCTCACTGTGCAAGCTCTTGGGGATGCAAAGGAGAAACTCGCGGCAAGTCGCAGTGAGGTAACGCAGCTGCGGCGAGAACTTGCGCGGGCACAAGAGGAGCGCGCCAAAAGAGAGCTGGTGAACCGTGCGGCACAGCTGCGGAAGTCGCAAAAACAAGTCGAGCAGCTGGAGCGGGAATTGGTGACCCTGCGGCAGGAGCGACAGCACCAGCTTGCCTCACTGGAAAAAATGGGTGAGGCGTACGAATCTTCCCAAAAAGCGAGGCGAGACGCCACTGATGAGCTTCACCGCCTGCACGCGGAACTGCAGCAAAAGACGAAGGAGTACGCAGGTGTTGCGCAGCATGCGAAGGAGGTGGAAGAACTCGCAAAGCGCAGCTGCGAGGAGTTGGAGCGGGAAATGGCCCGGCGCGACGCCACCATTGACTCGATGCAGCAGGACGCCTCGCTTCTCGCAGACGAGCGAGCAAAGGTGGCAGTGCTCGAGGAGCGGCTCAATCATCAGGCAGACCTTAGCCGTCGCGACGCTGACCTCCTCCACAGTCGCATCGCTGCATTGGAGAAGGAGCTTGACGCACGTGACGCGCAGCTGCACCATCAGGCAGCAGAAGCCGAAGAAATGGCAGAGCAGTTTCGTGCCTTGCAGAGTCGCGCGGGTGAGCTGGAGGAAGCGGTGACGCAGAAGGAGAAGAAACACGCCCTACGGAAGGAGGCATTGCGCAAAGCACTTGAGCAGGTTGATGCCGCTGTGGAGCAAAAAGTGGCGGCCGAACATATTTTGTCAAAAGCCAATACGTCACGTGAGAAAAGCGTTGAGTCTTACAAAGCCGAGTCGGGGCGAATGCAGGAGCAACTGCAGGTGGCTCGTGCAGCGCAACACGCCGCGGAGTTACGGCTGTCGTCACAGGAGGAGGCGCTGGCGGAGGCGACGAGGACTTTGAGTGCCACGCAGGAGGTGCAACAGCAGCAGCTGAGGCGTCTAAAAGAGGAGCACACCACGGTTCTGGCCAAAGCTTCCGATGAATTAAATGCAGCACTTAAGCGCGTGGATTATTTGACCCACGAATTGGCGCAGTCACGACAGGCACTGCGTGAGGTGGAGGAAGCTAAGGAAGAGGCATTGCGGTATGTGAAGGATTCCCAGCGCAGGCTGCTTGCGTCGTACAGTCGTCTTGTTTCAAATATGGCCGAGGAGGTTATGATGACAAAGGAAATGTTTGGTGACTTTGTCATTTCTGTTACAACGCGCTCCTTCTATCAGTTGCGTAAAATTGCGCACGAAGGGTGGGACATTGCCATGTCATTTAAGCAGCAGTGCGGTGAGGGCCTGCGGCAGCTGAAGGAAAAAATGGAACGCGAGATGGAAGAGTTGAAGCGGGCCCACGCCGACGAGGTGCAGGTGGTACGGGATGAGCGAAACAGGGAGGTGTCAAAGCTGGGACTTCAGCACGAGGCCACCGCTGCGCAGTTGCGTCAGGAACTGGTTGACGCCACGGAGCGGGTCTCACGCGAGCGGGAGGCGGCGCTGAAGGAATGCCACCGCAAGGAGGAGCAGTTGCAGCGCGAACGGCTGGAGCTGGAAAGCGCGCGGCTGGAAATTGCTCACCGTGGGGATCAGATTGCCGCCTTGAAGGAGCAACTCCGCGGGTTTGAGCAGCGGTCGGAGGCGGAGCGGACGCTGCTCGATCAGGAGAGGCGTACCCTGCAGCAGCAGCAGGAGCGCATCCGTCAGCGTCTGGACGATCGCACGATGGAGCAGAATAAGAGCGAGGTGGAGGCGCGAGAGCTGCGCTGCGAGATTTCTGCGATGCAGCACGTGTTGCAGGAGAAGGATAATGCGTTGGCAAGCGAGCGCGAGCGGGCTCGACAGGAGAGCCGTCGACTGACGGCGCTCACCGCCGCCAAAGAGACACTGCATCGACAAATAGAAGAACAGCGACGGCAGATGCAATTGCTGCAGCTGCAGCTTTCGGCGGCCAAGCAGGGGGCGCAGCAAAGCACCCACACCGCAGCCTCGCAGCAAAGTCGGCTGGAGGAGCGTGTCGCGGAGCTCACAAAGACGCTCTATACGGTGGAGTCGGAGAATCAGCGTCTTGGTCGTCAGACGCACAAGGACGAGAAGAAAATTGCTGTTCTTGAGAAGGAACTCACAGAGTCACGGAAGCGTGAGGCTGAACTTTCCAGCCAGCTGCAGACACGTAAATCTGAGAGCTCGGCCTTGAAGGAACGCTGTGCGAATCTTGAATCGCTCAAACACATTGCTGAGGTCGCTCTTGCCGAGACACGTCTGCGGGAAAAGGACCTTCTTGAAAAAATTGAGGAGCTGCGCTCCGCACAGCAACTGATGCAGCTGTGCTTTGACAAACAGCAGGAACAGCTGGAGGTGGGACGCCGAATACATGAGCAAGACGTCAATCGAAGTGGATTGCTCTACAAACATGACCGTTAATGACATTTCTTTGAAGTTACATTTTTCAGCGATTACTTTTCTGCACGTTTGTGTGTGTGTATGTGTATGTATGTGTATGTCAGTAGTGGCGCAGGCTTGCGCTGGTCTCTTGTTGTTGTATGCAATATGCATATACATAGATATATCCTCTGCTCTGCTACGTATGTATGTACGTTCGCGCGAAATTACATAGATAAGTGTTACCGTTACTGCCTTTGGGAGCAGTCGTATGTGTGTGTATGTTCTGAATCTTTCTCTTTTGGGGTGGGGTGGGGGTGGGGGTGGGGGGTGAAGGTTCTGATCATCGTGGCCAGACGTTGTATTCAATTGAAGTTTCACTTGACCTCTGTTGCCGTGCCTGCTCGTACACACACGCATATAATATATATATATATATATATATATATATATATATATATG
>NW_021705784.1:5386-17857 GCF_003719475.1 Trypanosoma rangeli
AAACATGACCGTTAATGACATTTCTTTGAAGTTACATTTTTCAGCAATTACTTTTCTGCACGTGTGTGTGTGTATGTGTATGTATGTGTATGTCAGTAGTGGCGCAGGCTTGCGCTGGTCTCTTGTTGTTGTATGCAATATGCATATACATAGATATATCCTCTGCTCTGCTACGTATGTATGTACGTTCGCGCGAAATTACATAGATAAGTGTTACCGTTACTGCCTTTGGGAGCAGTCGTATGTGTGTGTATGTTCTGAATCTTTCTCTTTTGGGGTGGGGTGGGGGTGGGGGGTGGGGGGTGAAGGTTCTGATCATCGTGGCCAGACGTTGTATTCAATTGAAGTTTCACTTGACCTCTGTTGCCGTGCCTGCTCGTACACACACGCATATAATATATATATATATATATATGATGTGTTGTCACACTTCATCCTCTTTCTGACTGGGCCACTTTACTACTGTTTCGCTCTTTTACGTCCTTCTCCTTTTTCTCTGCTTTGCCTCTTTAGTCACTGAGGCAGTCATGGAGGAAATGCGGGATGGCATCAATTATGCCTGGAAAGGGGCAATGCGTGGAGCAAAGCGGGGACTGAAGCTTACAAGGAATGTTTTGCGCAGCATCCCTGTTGACAAGCTGCGCGTGCCACGCAAGAGCAGTGTGGCGAGTCGTTCCAGTGCGCTGCGGCGCCTTTTTCAGCTGCGGTACGGTGCGCAGATTGACAACGAGCGCGGTGAGCGTGTCGCGGCGGCAGAAGCGAGCGAGGTTGAGTCGGAGGAGGAGGAGCCCCTCACCGACCAGCAGCTGCATGAGTACGTTGACAAGAAGTACTTTGATAAGTCCTACGAAGCGATGAAAGATGAAATCTCACACATGGAGGTCGTCGACGGCAGTGGCCACGGTGGTGATGACACGCAGCAGCAGCAGCAGCGGCAGCGACAGGCAACAGAGGCATCAATACGTGAACTGCGGCTAAAGTGCGATATTGTGAGCGCCACGCTGAAGAAGCGTGTGCTTGCGAACAGCAAGGAGTTTGTCAGTGGCGTGGAGGAGATACGACTCATCAACGACCGGCTCTTGGAGACATCTAGCGACTGCAAGAAGGGCCGCAACATCATCCGCAAGGCAAAAAATGCGGCGGCGGAGCAAATGAAGATACTTGCCTATCACCGTAAACGCGGCAACTGTAAGACGACCCTGGCACTACTCGAGGGGATGCGACAAATCTGTTTGAAGCGCAATGAGCTCATGACGCTTATCGAGAGTGGAAAACTTATAGAGGCTGCGGAACTGCTTCAGCAGCACGCCGACATTGAGCATGAGGATCGCATTAAGAAGCTGCACTGCATGACCCGCATCATTGATGACTGGAAGGAGTATCGTGATAACAAAGAGGCACTGAAGCGATGCCAAGACGAATCACTAACGGAATGTCTGACAGCAAAATTTATTCCCTCGAAGTATATCAACGCCTTCGAGGCCTCACTGGCGTTGGGAACCTCCGAGCGTGTCTCGGGCCTCGTCATCCAGACGTTATGGCAGTCTGCCGTGTACATTCTCACCAAGTCCCTAATAGAAGTCTCTGACATCAAGAAGGAGGACGCCTCTATTGCTGATATTGCTGCAGCGATCCATCCAGATCATTTGATGCTATGTCTGTGTCAAATGTCCGCCAAAATGATGGACTTTCTGTTTTTGTTTGTCACTGTGCGCAAAATGCATAGCGATTCTAGTCACGCCGATCACCCTTCCGCCACACTGCACGCCGATGTTTTGCGGGAGATCACAAACGTCAGTCATAAACTTGGACAGGACTTGGTGGAAAAAATTTCCCTTGTTCTGGACAAGATTCAACTAGACTCGGTGGATGTGGAGCGGGTGCTGCACGTATTTTTTGTGGTCAGCATGCTAATCGAGGCGATTTCTGTGCTAGGCCTCGAGAAGCCTGCACAAGCCGCCGCTCGGGCGCGCGTGAAAACGGCTTTAGTGCGGTACATGACACAACAATTTCAGGAAGTGAGGGCATGTCAGATTTTGCGTTTCATGGCGGAGGATGCCTGGGTTGTTGGCGAGGTGAGCGCGTTGGAGCTGCAGGTTGCGAGGCCGCCACACCCCGAGACCTACCGGCGTGCGGTAAGAGAGGTAAAGGGGTATCTTACGGAGGCCTCTATTGAAACCCCCTGCAGTCACGAGAATCCATTTTACGCTGCACACCTGCTGACACTTCAGGACACCTCGCGTATGGTGCAGACGGAGTCTCTTCGCGAGGAAATGGCTCGCCACGGGGTAGGGGGAATACCTTCCGTGTTAACAGCCTCAGCCGTAGCTGTTGCCAACACCTTATTGGAGTATGTGGCGAGGATTGTGGCACGGTTTGCTCCGCTAGCGGCGGAGACACTTGGCTGGGCTGAGGATCTTGTTAGCTTATATGTTTACACGGTTGCCGATAACTTTGTTTCCATCTCTCGTGCGGTGCGTCTAGAGAACCAGGGAGACTTCAGCAAGTTGACGCAGGCAACACTTATTGAAATGCGTGCGGGGGCAGAGAGATCGGTGCGGCAGTATACATCTGCTGCAGTGGCTGCCACTGCTCCATCTACGTTTACGGTGGAGGATGAACCGCAGGGAGATTTTCCTCCACGTGTCTGGAGCCGCATTCGGAGCATTATCGCAAGCGATGCGCATCAATACGCCCTGGTCAACCGGGCGGTGGCGGGGCAGTCGTGTGTGACGCTCGTTTATGTCCTGGAGGCGACAACGCAGTCCGTCGCTCCACTGCTTTCGCGAGCGACGGTGGAGCAGCAGCTTCGACGCTGCAGTGATATGAAGGCTGCCAGTGAAGAACTGCTGCATGTGGGTCTGCACCGCTTGTGCCAGGCCATTTTCCCCATGGAAAGCGTTACTCATAGCATCAGCAAATTGCGCACGAAAGAAAAGAGGCTGCAGGCAAGTGCGTATGTGAGTGTGCTTGTGGAGGACATAGGATCACTCAACGCGAAACGTCAAGCTATGCCGACGCCGGAGATGGAGCAGCTTTTTATGAAGCGTTTTGTTTTTGCCGTCCAGACAACGTTGCTGCGAGAATACGCCAAGTTGGCCAAGAAGAAGCTTTCCGATGTCTTCATTATGCAACTTTTAGTGGACGCACAAAGTTTTCAGCAGCAGGTAGTGGCAAAGTTTGGCAAAGCGGTGCTTGTCCTTCCGGATTTTGTTCCAAGCTTTGTGAAGGCTGGATTTATTGAAGATAGGGAGGAGCGTTTGGAGTGGGTACGAATGCATCACACGGTTTACTGCGCTGCAGACATGGTCCAATGGTTTTCTACGGGTGATCGCACCATGAAACTGCGGATGGAAGACCTCTTGGAGCAGGTTGGACACCGAGATGTGATTCCTGTGTTGCCATTTCGCTAGTATTTGCCACTTACCTGCGACAACACATTTTTCACTAGGTCTGTTTGGTTATTTTCAGGTGCGCCTTTTGGGGGGTGGGGCGGATATGAGTGGCCGGGGGAGAGGACAGAGAAGGGCCGTAGTCGACCTTTTTTTTTTTGTTTCTGCTTGCACTGGCCCTGTAGTTGTGCCTGAGTTGATGTTGTTTGGGGACTTTATGCGGCATGTGGTGGTATAGGAGAGTAAGGGTGTGCTGGTTTGTGTTCCGTCCCCTTGTTGTTGCTTGCCGGCATCTTCGCCACCCCGCCGCTCCCAGCTGGTGGCGAGGTTCCCCGCAACTGCGGTAGGGAAAGAGGGAGAGCCACAGACCGTTCCAGCCATCGTAGCCATTTCTCTTTTTGTTTTTGTTTTTGAGTGTACCTGTGTCTTTGGGTGTACGCGTGTGTTAGATGAACTCTCCTCTTTGGTGGTGGGGCTGTTGGCTCGCCTCAGGCCACGCCATGGTGTTCTACTGCGTGTTTTCGCTGCGGAAGGGAGAGAGAAAAGCTTCATTCAGGCCCAAGTTTATTCTTTATTGTCTGCGATACATGGCAGTCGTGCGGCGTGTGTGTGTGTGTGTGCACCAGAAAGTATGTTTTTCCTCTTGCCTTTGCTTTTTTCCGTTTCTTTACTCACCTTATCGTTTGCTCTCCGTCGTTTCTAAGGTCTTTTGCTTCTTTTTTTTTTCGTTGTTGTGACGTGTGCGGGGTGTGTGGGGTGCGCTGTCTGGCTCAGGAAACTTCCAGGTATTCAATGAAAAGTATCTTTCTAGCATCCAGCGTGGCGGTGGCGGCCGGCTGGGCGTACGTGCGGCACATTCAACTTCCTGCTGGGCCAACGCGCCTCGACTGGGGAGGCCGCGTCTTTGGCCATCGCGGCTGCAGAGGTGTGCCGGGAGTGCCGGAAAACACACTGGACGCCTTCAAGTACGCCCTTTCGCGCGGTGTGGCGGGCATAGAGGTTGATGTGCGGCTCACAAAAGACAGCGAACTTGCCGTATTTCACGACGTCACTTGCAATGGTCACCTGAAAGGTGTGGCAGCAACAACGCGTATAGATGAGCTCACCCTTCTCGAGCTGAAGAGGCTTCCGTTTCAGGCAGATCCAACACGACAAATTCGCTTGCCAACCCTAGAGGAATCGCTCCTGTTTTGCCGAGAAAACAATCTCAAGATGTTGATTGAAATTAAGGAAATGCGACGGGCGCGGCTTTGCGCGGACAAAGTTCTGGATTTGTACCACCGCTATCCAGACTACATGTATGAGCACACTGTTGTCGTCTCGTTTAACCCGGCGCTGCTGTACTATGTGCGAAACCGTGACCGCAACGTGGCAGTGGGGCAAATCCACTCCGGGCGAGCTCTGCGCACGTGGATTAGGACAGGGACCATAGATGTGCCGTGGTACGCGCGTCTATGCCCAGCTGTGTTGGACTGGCTGCTAAACTACGTGCAGGAGAGTGTTAACCCGTGGTTGTCTGGCGTATCCTTGATGTGCCCGCACCACGAACTCTTCTCCGAGGTCTACAAGCACCGCTGGCACACACGGAAGATTGGTGTCGCTCTGTGGGGTTTCTCTTCCCCGGCGCAGTGCACCCGCGAGATGCGAGCTCCGGGTGTACTTGTCGAAAGCGACGATCAGCACGAAGAATTTGCCACTCCAAAGCAGCCGGCGAACTTCGACATCTTTGGCGACAAGGCACGGGAGCGGGAGCGGGAGGAAGAGGAGCAGCGACGTCGGCTAAAGTTGGAGGCGAAATAGCGAAGCAATGAGACGCGGCAAAGAAGAGAGGAGAGGAAGACCGCCAAAGAAGTCAAAAATGGAAATAAAGAAAAACTGCAACAAAAAAAAACGGCACAGGAGGCAGGGAGAGAAGCGGGAAAAAAACGACAACAGAAAAAGGTGCGGTGTGAGAAAAGAGGAATATATACGTGCACCATATATGCTCTACTTGTTGTTGTTTTTTGTTTCTTTTCGTTTTGCTTTTCACGGGCGGGGCGGTGAGGTGGTGGTTGCGGTCCGCGCCTTTGCGTGCGGTGGTCCCGACCACCCCGTTGCTTTAGTGGCGTGCACCGTGGCTGTTGCAGGGTGTCCATCTTAGAAAGTGCCTTTCTGTTCCTTCTTTTCTTCCCTTCCTCCCCTTTTTTAAAAAAAATCTCTCTCTCGTGCGAGTGAGGGCCACCAACGCAGGCAAACCGAAAAGAAAGGGGATGGGAGTGGGGGGTGGGGGGAAGTGACTTTGCCGTATGAGTTGCGGTCCGCACATTTCTTTTTTCTCTTCCAGTGCCTAGTGGTGGAAGGGGGAAAAACGAGGGCGAGAGCAACCACCAAAAGGAAAAAGAAAAGCACAGGACGATGATAAAGAAACACCAGCCACACCAACAACGTGAGTCCTGCAATTGCGGGTGGTACGAAAGCCTTGATGTGTTATTTTCTTCTTTTTTACCCCCGCGCTCTTGTCATCCTGCACAATGCAAGGTAGAGTGAGAGGAGGCCTCCACTGTGGAGAGCGAGCTTATGGGCGCGCGCCACTCGAAACTCGCGCCCCCGACACATGTTTCCTTTCCCTCCCCCAAGTGTCTCACTTTTCAGAAACCGACGGCGACACACGGGGGGCGAACCCTTGGATGAACGTTCATTGTGTGGAGACACACCACCGTACAAATCCATTTGTGCCCGCAGTAAGGGCTTGTCAGTTGTGCGTGAGCTCACGCCAGTCTAAGAGGCATAAATTGCCTCTGACGGAGAAGCCGAGGCCTTTCTGTGGGACATGCCCGTTGATGGGTTCGAGGAGTTGGGCAATGATCAAGGCAAAAAGGTGCACTACGTCTCTGCTTTGACGCTTCTTACGCCGAACGAGCTACAAACATCGAGTGAAGAAGGTAAGGCGTGGCGGGGACGGCTCTTGTGCCCGCCCGGCGTGACACCTCTCTTTCCCCCTCCGCCCCTTGCTGAAATGCGCCTTTGCAGATGGAGTTGGTCCTAAGCCATTACTGGGATTGACTGAATTTTGTGTGTTTTTTGCCATGCATAGTTTTGGTTGCTGTTTTTTTTTTGTTTTCTTTTGGCCCTGCGTGTGTTTTTGTGTGATGAGGGGGGTGGGGTGGGGTGGGGCGAACACCACCGTCTGAAGGTAGAATGGTGAGTGTTGCCAAACCGCACGTGCATCCTTGGGGGCATGTTTCTGTTTCTCTCTGTGCGTGTGTGTTTGGTGCAGTTTTGCCTGGGCATCGGTTGCAGGCGCTGCCTAGGCTGTGGACTTTTGCTGGGAGAGATTCTGCGGGGCTGCAGTTTCAACCGATTCCATGGACCTTGCTGTGCGGAGCGGTGTGGGGGTGGTGGGGGGAGCAAGGGGACGGTCTCGCCGTTAGTCGTCAACGATTGTTGCTTCACTGTGTTCCCTTTTTTGTTTTGCTATGGATTGCTGTGGCAGGGATACGAGGGAATGAGCGACAGTGACACCTCCAGCCTTTACTCCTCCTTTTTCAGTTGCGAGGCCACTGCACTTCCGGTGGAGCCTCAGTGTGAGTTACCGTGTATTATGCGTTGCATGCGTTTTAACAGGCTTTCCCTTCCGTTGAACTTTGCTCTTTCTCCGCGTGTGGTTTGCCGTTGTTAGTTTTGGGGTCTGTGGCCGCAGCAGCGTCTGCGGGTTGTTGTTGTTTCGTTTTTTGCTTTGCTATAGAAGCAGCGAACAACAAGTATGACGCCCGTGCGGCGGTATGCCGACAACATCTACACATGTGCAATCCCTCTCTATCTCTCTATCTCTCTATATCCATTGATCTTTATATCTGTCTGTTTATACGTATAGTATATATATATATATATATATTCTTTTATACGCTTCACACACGTCTTGTATGAATTTTTTTCTTTCTCCACCTCACCCATCCACACTTTTCTTTTCTTGTTATGCGTGTATGAGTCTTCGTTGATTTTTTTTTTTGAACTCTCTCCTTCTTACTTTTTTCTTCTTGTTTTGCCGCCATTTTTGTTGCGGTGTTTGGATTCCCTTTGAATAGCTGTTGTAAATAGTTGCCTTGACGTCTATTGGTCCCATCTCCTTGTATCTACGCACCTCTGCACCTGCGTGCGTGCGTGTTCTCCCTGCTTGTATGCCGTGCCTCTAGTCGCACCGTTTCCCAGGTGTTGTCGTGCTAGACGATGGAGCTGCGCAATGATGCCGCCGCTACGGATCGGCGGGATGCACTGCATCGCACCCTCTACCTGCGTCGCGAGTACACCCTCATCGCAACGTGTGGGCAATTCGATGATGTTCTGTTGGTTCCGCCCCAAAACGACTCCGGTAAGCCAGACGACTGCTGGAGAGGGTTGGTGGCTGTACGGGGTTCCTCGTCGCCGTGGTACCGCGGCGTCTTTACCTTTCTTGTGTGCCTTCCGCCGCGGTACCCGTTTGAGGCACCATCAGTGCGCATGGAGACCCCCCTAAGGAGTCACCCTTTCCTGCTGGATGACAGCGAGGGGAGTAAATGCGTCGTTCCATTTGACGACATTTATCTGGCGCTTGATCCGATGCGTGTGTCAGTGATGGCACAACTACTGCACCACATGAAGTCCCTATTTTACCCGTCGGAATGGATCACAACGGCGCCTGTCAACAAGGCTATTGCCAGATACGATGCGGAGAGGCGCAGCGTGACGCAAGAGGTGGTACTGGGGAAGCCGTACGTGGACTACCTCTCCCGCGAGGCGGTGTCCTTCTTTTCCAATCCTGACTACTTCGAAAACGGCGACATCCGCATGGACGCATCGCGGCGTGAAGAGATGTGGGAAAAGGCGTTCTCTCTCTGGCTGGGTCGCACATGGCTCCCCGCCGTCCGCTCGTTGCAGTGAATCATTGCTCTTGTTCTTCACGAATGCGGCTTTCTTCACCTACGCGATTTTGTCTCTCAACCCCGCAGCAAGTTGCCCCCGTGTCTGTTGTGGTTGTTAGCTTTGCGTGTCTGGCTGTCTGTGTGTGTGTCCTCGTGACCTGTTCCCAGTTATTTCCTTGCATCTCATAGCCTCATCTCTCGCAACACCTCCACGCATGCAGCGGAAACTATTTTTGTTTCTTTTTTTATTTGAAGGAAAGGAGGACTGAGGAGGTGGGGTTTGTGGCAGCGGCCGGTGTGGCAATAGTAAAAGGACGCGTCATAGCTTCGATGCAGTTCAACTGTAGCGCGACATCACGTCTGCAAAAGGAGTTTATGGAGCTCATGATGGGCGGAACCGAGGGCATCTCAGCCTTTCCGCAGAACGACAATCTCTTCCACTGGATTGGCACCGTGCAGGGTGCGCCCAACACCGTCTATGAGGGACTGGAGTACCAGCTCTCCCTTGAGTTTCCCTCGAACTACCCGTTCGAGGCACCCGTTGTGCGCTTTCTGACGCCGTGCTTTCACCCAAACGTTGATACATGTGGGACGATTTGCCTGGACATCCTGAAGGATAAGTGGAGCGCTGTCTACACTGTATCGAATATTCTGCTCTCCATCCAGAGTCTACTTGACAACCCAAACAATGAGTCACCACTCAACAAACGTGCCGCGGCGCTGTGGGGTAATAAAGAGGAGTACCGCCGCGAGGTCCTCCTGGCGCGCAGGGACGCTGTGTCTAGCGCGTCATGAAACGTCTCTTTGTGCGTGAATGTAAGTACGCGCCTGTATAGAGAGGGAAAGGGGACAAGGGGGATATAGATCTCACAACGTGATGTGTCTGATGTGAATAGAGGTGAAATCAGGGACTGAAGAGAACGAGACTTTGTTTCTTCTCTGCTTGTTTGTGCCCCGCCCCCTTTTCTACCTTTGCTGCAGAGGGCAGAAACATAATGGGGTGAGTGGGTGGGTGGATTGGTGGGTGGATGCTGTTAGAGTTTATCAGGAGCTGATGCTGGTGGTGGGGAGGGAAGCAATAGTTGAGAAGGAAAAATAATAATAATAAAAAGAGGGAGGCTGATAAGCGCGGAGGAGGAAGGGAGTGGGGTGGGGTGGATGGGGGTGAGACTCTGCACCGCCCCCTTTGTTTGTTAACAAAAAGCTGTTCAAGCCACAAACTAAGACCAGGGCAGAGAGGGTTTGGGTGAGGTGGAGGAAAGGAATTTGTTAACTTTTTTTGACTTGCTTTCACTCTGACAAAGACTTCCACATTTATTCCTTTTTTTTTTATTGGTCATTTTCTGCTGTTGTTCTTGCTGCTGTCTCACTATTTTGTTGTTGTTGTTGTTTTTTTTTGTGTGTGTGGTTGTTTGGCCTTCACTGTGCGTTTTATGCTTTTTGCGGTGCGTTGTCCGCGTCTCTGCGTCTCCGTGTATTTCTGTCGAACGGTGTGCTTCCTTTGATTCTGCCTTTGATGGTGTTTAGGGGGCGTTTGTGTGGCAAGGAGGGAAGGTAGTGGGGAGGCCGCGCGGTAAATGAGCAGCAGCGGCGTTTACGGGGAGGAGCCGTCGAGGGGAAAGGGGAGTCTGCCGCATGGACGTGTGGGGCGGTGTGGATGGAGTCCGGTTACATTACACTGCACGTGTGAGACCAGGTGATGTTATATCGCCCCCTATTTCCCTCCCTTGTTTTTTGTTCTTGTTTTCATGTGGCTGACGATGTGCTCTTCCAGCACATAAGCGGATACTTTGCTGAGCTTGAAGGGGGCGCATCCGCGGGAGTGGCCGCGCGGACAGGAGGAGACGCCACTCGTGTCGACGCCAACGTGGAAATAATGCCATGAAGTGCTGAAGCCAAGTCTGTCTTTTTGAGTCTTTTTTTTTCATGTGCGCGGGGATGCGGTGGGGAGAGGCGTTGCGTGGCTCTTCTTGATATATGTGTTGCGGCCTGAGGGGGCCTCCCACGTTGACGGTGACGGTGTCGCATCGCGTGTATGTGGGAGAGGGATTAGTGGTGGTTGCCGCACCTCCTGCCCCCGTCCTGCGCGATGGCTGGGCGACTGTCACAGCGCTGTCTGACTAACTCGACGCAGATGCGTCACCACACCACATCACGGATTAGTGGATCAGCTTCACCCTCACGTTCCCACCCCCCATGTTTCCGTCTCTTTTTTGTTTTGGGACTTTTCGTCGGGAAGAATTCGTGCATAGAACACAAACCAAAGAGAGAGAGAGAGAGAGATCGAGAATATAAAAAAGAAGTTAACTCCACATTTCACTCAACACAACATGATGCACCGAACTGTGGCGGCGCTCGCAGGGATCAGTGGGATGGCGGTGTACACCCCACCGTGCCGCGTTGCCCTCAAGGACTGGTGTGCCTGGACTGGAAATGACTGGAAAAAGGTATCGAGCGTCGTTGGCGACTCTTTTCGCATTCCCAGCTGTAACGAGAACGCCTACACCATGGCGGCGACCGCGACCCTCCGTCTCATCCTCAACTACGGGGTTGACCCCGCCCGTGTCAGTTTCCTTGGACTAGGGACAGAGAGCAGCACGGATAACTCCGCCGGCTCCATTATTGTGCGGGGTATGGTCGATAAGGCTTTAAAGGAACTTGGCATGCCACGTATATCGCGTCACTGTGAAGTACCAGAGTTCAAGCACGCCTGCCTTGGTGGTCGTATACGCTCTGAAGAGCGCCGCTCGCTACGCGGAGGTAGACGGTGATGATGATTCGCTGGCCATCGTTGTGGCGTCTGACATTGCGGAGTACGCGCTGGGATCGACAGGGGAGCAGACACAAGGCGCCGGCGCTGTGGCCATGCTGGTGGAAAAGACACCAAAGCTGGCAGAGTTGGATACAAAATGCGCCGGCTCCGCCTCTGACTACCGTGGACCCGACTTCCGCAAACCGTTCAAGCGCCACTTCATTGAGGAGTATGGCAGCAGCACGGAGCACGGCAAGATTCCAGACTTCCCCGTCTTCTCCGGTCCCTACAGCACGATGGTGTACCTCGACGAAGTCACTGTGGCAGTGGAACAAATGCTGTCCAAACTGAAGCAAAGTCCCGGAGACTACTACAACTTCGTTTCTGCACTTTTTTTTCATCGTCCGTACAACATGATGCCGATCCAGGCCATGTCACTTTTTGTACTCACGTGGACTGGCACGTGCCCACTCCGAGAAACACAAGAAATACTTTGCGGATCTTTGCGCAAAGGCAAAGGTGGATCCTGCTGAAGTGCGAAAGGAACTTGATGTGGTTCCCGACTACTTTGGCATGATTGAGTCAGGGCAGGAGCCCAAGGATGTGTTCGGTGCCACTAATAAAGTTGCCAAGGCTCTCCGGGCAGACAAGGAATTCAGTGCTTTACTCAGCGCCAAGTTGAGTCTTGGTAGTCCGGCAATGTCAAATTTTGGTAACCTTTACACCGCCTCTCTCCCATGTTGGATTGCTGCCGGTTTTGAAGAGGCCTACACGCGGAAGCTTGACATTACAAACCACCCAATGGTAATCGTTGGCTACGGCTCTGGTGACGCGAGCGAGTCAATCCCGATGATTCCAGTGAAGGGATGGGAAACAGCAGCGTCGAAGATTAACGTGTCTGCGGCGCTGGAGAACCCCGTGAACCTCACACGAGAACAATACGAGGGGTTACATAGTGGATCGATGAAGGAGGATCTCGCCGCAGGGAAACGTAAAAAGGAGTTTGTTGTGGGCCACGTCGGAAGCCGCAACGAGGCATCCTTCCAGGACATTGGTATTGAATACTACCAGTTTCTTCAGTAAGGGGGGGGGGGGAGTGTGCATGCGCCAACAAGGTAAAGGAGGGGAAAGAGGCTTTTCTACTCTGTAAGGAATAGAGGAGAGGAGAGGGGGGGGGAGAGAGATAGGGCGAAATTGAGGAGAGTGGAGTGTGACTGGAACTTTTATCATGGTCACGTGACCGTGTGGTGGGTCAGATGTTATTCTTCGTGGGGGAGGCATTTATATTGTATGCCGGCACGCGTGCGATATGTGCCTGTGCCTGTGTGCATCAACGACTACTCGTGCCTTGGGCAAAACAAGGGGAATGCGGAGTTGAAGCGTGAACAGTAAGGAAACTGGAAGATGGGGAAGGGAATATATATATATATATATATATATATATATATAT
>NW_021705784.1:18885-80473 GCF_003719475.1 Trypanosoma rangeli
CTCGTCCTCCCTCCCTCCTCTCTCTCTCTCTCTCTCTCCCCCCCCCCCCCCTGTTCTGCCCGCAGGGACAGTGTGGCTTTGGCGACGCAAAAGGATGGGGTGCGGGAAGTGTTGGGTCCGAGCTTGCTGCCGCCGAGCCCCATTCTTGGCTACACGCTGCGAAAAGAGGGACTTATCGACGAGTCGGTGCGCCCGCCGCAAACTCTCTCTTCGCAAGACCTGCGATTGCTCACTGCCAAGCTTTCCTCAGTGGAGCAGCAGGTAAGGTACAGTGCGGAGACGCGGTTTACGCAGCAGGTCCACAATAGGGAACGACGCGGTCTTGAGCTCATTGTCAGCCTGTGCTTGTACATGTGCGGTTTGTATCTCACGCTGTGGAAGGCGCCTCGTTTGTATTTCGGTATGACACCGCGAAGTAGTGTTTTTTTTTTTACACGGCTTCTCTTGTTGATGCGATGGGACCTGCCTGAGGTTGAGAAGGAGAGAATGACACGGAATCACAGTTGGTTGTTTCAGCCGACGAATGCACGGGTCGCGTTATCGTTCTTGACGGGTTGCACACTGACAGCCATTGCAGTCGCTACACGGCCAACGCTCGACGTGTTGGATGTCGGCCCCGACGTCGAACTGGGGAAACAATCTGTTGGCTTTCAAAAGCACTCGGAGGCCGTGCTACGGTGGCTGTGATGTGTCTACTACCACCACCCAGCTTACAAGTCATTGGCACACGGGACGCTTCCACCGATCCTGCAGAATGTAGGCTCGAAGAGCTAGCTAGCTCTGGGCTTCGTGGAACGCTCCATGGACGGGGATAGGAAAACGCATGTACTTTTGTCTGTCTGTCTGTGTGCAATAAAAGGCGGTGACTTTTTTTTCCTGTTTTTGTTTTAAACATTCTTTAACTATGGAACTGCAAAACAATAAAGAAAATGGCGTCGCACGTGCTGCCCGAGTTTAGTGAGGAGCTTTTTGGTGTCTTGTTAGAGTTCTGCACCCCGTCCATGTCGCGCGTGGAGGCTCTGACGCAGGTGGCCCTTCGCCACCTACCGCATGCCACAGACACTTGGTCCGCCCTTCGGAAAGCGCTCGTTCGCCAGCAGGATTTGGCGTCGGATGGTAATAAAGCTCTGTGGTACTTGCTCGACTCACTCATGAAGCATGCACCGCACGTGTTCGTTCCTCTCATTTCGCCGCGATTACACGACTACGTTGTGCAACAGATGCCGTGGCACCTCGTTGGTGTGGTGTCGACGTTAGGCGGCGGGGCACTGTGGTGTGACGCGATGATTCGCACATGGGAGGGTGTGTTGCCGCCGCACCTGATGCGAAGCGTGAAGTCCTTTGTTCTGCAGCTGCGCAGCGGTAAAGAGTTGACGCAAGCAATGAGTCTGAACGACGACAACGATGATGTGCAGACCGTGGATCCTGCGGCGACACGTGAACAAATGCAACAGCTGCGGGAGGCGTGGGAGATGTTCTGGTCCTTCGCTGCGGAGGGGGCGCATGCAGCGAACAATGCCCCTGCAGTGCCAGCAGCCTCTGGCGCACCTCTGCTCGTGCAGGTGAAACGTGAGCAGCCGACGCCTCTCGCGAGGGTGAAGCTTGAAGAGGGTCCACAACTCGTTGGTGATGACGGCGGCGATGACGATGACTCCGATGTGGAGTACGTTCCAGCGTTTGTGAGAGGGGCACAGCACCGCGAGTTGCCCTCGCTGACAGGTGACGGCGTCACCACGCAGAAAGCACGTCGAGCCGCCCGACGACGACCGCGCGAGGAGGACTGAAGGAAGCGCAGCTTTATGAGGTGACAGTGGGACTTCACGTTGTTTAAGTTCCATTTTTCCGTGTCTGTCTGACTGTCTGTATGTCTTTGGGCGCGTGGGTGGTGGATTTGCTGAAGGAGTAACTTTTGTTTTTTTGTGTGTGTTTTGTTTGTTTTGTTTTTGCTCTCCTGCTTCATGGGTCTGCCTGCCGCCACTGCTGCCGACAGTGCCGCGGTGGCACGCATGGATGCACGTGTAAAGGTCTTCTCTTCCTTTTCTTCTTATTTCTTCTTTCACGCTGCTGGGGGTGTACTGCGGTAGCGCAGTAGGAAAGTGAATACAAAAGGAGAAAAAGGAAGAAAAGAGTCCGCCTTTTTTCTCAAAGCGTCGAATTTCAACCCAGAGGACGCGCGCTTTTTTTTCTTTTTGTATTTCGTTGTGTGTGTGTGTGTGTTTGCCCCGCGCTCCTTTTTTACCTACACCGCAATTCGTCTTCCGCAAAGCCGGCAGTAAAGCAGGCGCTACAGTTTCACCTGTTTTCTTCCACTGTCCCTGCCGTTCTGCGACGATGTCGTTGTGCCACACCGCCTCTCGCTGGCGCAGTGTGCAGTGCACAGGGGAGATCCCACCGGGACGCATAGGGCACACCTTGTGCGCCAACAGCGCGGAGACCAAGGTGTTTCTCTACGGCGGTGTCAACGACAGGAATGAGAGCATTTCAAACTACCTGGATGACCTCTACGTGTTTGACGTGAATAAGAAGCGCTGGTCCAAGATTGAGATGACGGGGCAGGTGCAGTGCTCCAGGGCGTTTCACTCCGCTGTGTACTATGATGGGAAAATATACATCTTTGGTGGATGCAATGGCCGTGGAAGGTTCAATAAGTTGTTTTCCACCACTGAGGAAGGCAACTGTACGCAGATTTTGGCAAACGGCCAGCCACCATCTACCAGGTATTGCCATAGCGCCGTGTTGTTTGAGAAGTGCATGTACATATTTGCCGGCAAATGCGGTGGCCGGAACAGCAACAGACGCCTGTCCGATCTTTACCTTTTCGATTTCAGAAAGAATGCATGGATGGAGTGCCCGCAGCATGGAGACCCGCCCACGCCACGCTCAGCCCATGCCGCCTTCACATGTGGGCGCAACATGATTATGTTCGGCGGGCGCAGCGCCCGAGGAGAATGCTGTGAGGACATGTACATGTACAACTACGACACGTGCATGTGGCGCCAGATTGAGTCCCCCAACAGCGCCTCTTTCTTTGGTAGGGCGCGGAACAGTGTCGTAGTGCACCACGGCAGGGTTGTTGTCTTTGGTGGGTGGAACGGGAAAAAGAAGCTGAACGACCTCTTTACTTACCACGTGGACGCTAACACTTTTGAGGTGATGCATGAGCCGGACGAAAACTGCCCGTCCAGAAGGGAATGCCACGTCGCCGTTGTATGCAAGAACACAATGGTGGTATTTGGAGGCCGGTTTCGCGGGGAGTTTATGAGCGACACGGCCGAGCTAGACCTCGGTCCTAAGACGCTGAAGCAGACCTGCCGCGACTGGATCCTACGGAGTAGTTTCAAGGAGTTGCACCAGGACTCCGGGGAAAGGGTTCTTCCGCTGCGGCTGCAACAATTTATTGAGAGCTGGAGGCAGCTGATATGCAGGGCGGAGAAGGCCGAGCCACGGACGCCGTTGCAGGATAGTGTTCCCAATGATGCACTCTCGTCGGATGGCAACTCCCAGCACGGGTAAACGGTGTGTGCGTGGAGCGAGATATGCAGCGGAAACGAGATTCAGTAAGGGAGAGCGAGTAGTGAGAGGCACGCTTGCGCACATCGACACCGGGTGCAGCGGTAGCAGCGGCGGTCTAGGGGCGTCGAGACGAACCCCCCTAACGAGTAGGAGGAGGTGGAGTGAGAAGTGTATATATGTATATATATATATATATATATATATAATAATAAAGAACGTGCGTGTATTGTAAGAGGGGGGCCGCTTCAAACAAGTGTTTTATTATTATTAATTTATTTACCCTGTCATCTACGCAAACTTATGCTGATGTTTGCATTTCGCGGTTGTACCGGAGCAAAAGGATGTTGCGTGGAAGCGATGCCGCCCTGGCTGCCGTACTTGGTGCCACTTAACAAACCGGAGGCAATGATAGGACTGCGGCAGAGAAGCGCAACGGCAAGTAACAATAACACTGAATAGTGGACGATGCTCAGCGAGCCTGGAAGGATGGCCAGCTCTGGCCACGTGGCATGCGGCCTAAATGGAAGGAGAAAGTGTTGTGTTGCTTCTGCGGCAGGGGGAGGGCGAGTACTCACACACCCAAACACACGTGCGCAGACACCGTGAAGTGGACGAGATGACACATGTATCGGCAAAATGTGCGGAGTAAAGCAATGCGACGCAAATACGATAGAAGCGAAACACAGATGAGGTAAAAAAAAAAGTCTGAATTAACTGTCTTGGGGTTGCACGTACTCTACAAACATGCGTGCTGGCATGTTTCTGCGTGTATGCTTTGCAGGACAATCCAGCTTTATATATAATATACATGCCTTGTCCTCTTTTGGACACCTACGGAGAAAGAACCATAGATAGGAAGGAAGAAGCATGCGGGAATTGGCCCAAATATCATTGGGTCTTAGAACACTTCCTTCATGTGTGCTCTCTTCTTGGTTCAGTTACGCCTGAGCGGTGTGTTGGCGTGTTTTAGTATATGCAGCGGATCAGACGAGAATAAAAAGGGTGCAAACTCTGTGCCAATAATGGAAAACAGATGGGGGTTTCCGTCAGTGTTTATCTGCAAAGGCAAACAAGAAGGAAAAGGAAAATAAACAAAAAATAGACAGGAAAATAATAAAGAAAAAACGTTTAGAATGGAGAACGAGGAAGAGGAGAAGATTATCTAGGACATATTATATATATATATATATAATATGGTGAATTTTTTGTTCTTCCTGTTGTAGTTGTTTATTTTAATTTGGCAGTATTTGTGTCTTAATGCGTTGTTCATTTTGTTTCAGTTTTCCTTTTTGCAGTTATGTGTGTCGTGTTGCTCGCGTGTGGGATTAGTTTACATATTCTGTATATACGCGGCGGTTGAGGTGAGTTGGCTTGTACTGGCAGGAAAGGTGAGAGGATGTGGGGCCAAAGCGGGTAGGTGTGAGGAGAGGGGTGGAGGGCGCCTCCCACCCGCTTCTTTTTTGCTTTCTTTTCTTCTTGTTTTTGGTTCTTCTATTTTTATGTGCGGTGGCAAATCTGGGCGTTGTGCCTCTTCACCCGGTAGGCGTTTATTAGCTCCCACTCATTGGCGTCTGTCGCGCCGGCCCCACTTTTTACTCGCCACTGCTGTGCGACACGCTGCAGCAACTCCGAGGAGGAGGTCCCACAGATTTGGGTGCATCAGAGGAGAGAAGGGGATGGGCTGACTAAGGTGCCCGCGGTCGTAGGTGGCAGATGGGGCAAGTGGGGCTTTCAAGGAGGTGGGGGTGGGGGTGGGTGGGAACGGCAGGGGGATTGCGCTGGGTGCTCGCAATGCTTTTTTTTTGTCTGTTTGTCTTGTTGTTTAAGTTATTTGCGGTCTCCTTTTTTTTTTTTTCTCTTCCTGTGGTGGTGTTTGCGCGCCCTGGCCGCAGTGTACTTTCTCAAGCGTGTTTGCACGGGGACAGGGGCGGGGAGGGGGTCTGAGGCGCTGCCCCCGGTGTGTCTGCCGCGTTGTGTGTGCCCATGCACGCTCACTTCTCCCTATTCATGTAGATAAACATAGACACGCATGAGCGAAGGGTGTGTGGCGGGGCGCGGGGGGATTGCTGACACTGGCGTTCCTCGTGCCACACCACAACAACCTGCGCCCCACTCCATTAGGCACACTTCCTTTCTTTCCTTCTTTCCTTCTTTTTTTTTTTTTACCATATCCGCCTGCCGCTGTCACCACTGCTATTAACTTTTCTCCGTACTTGTGCATCAAAAACCCATCTTTGTTGCTGCTGCAGGCGGAGGCCCTGCCAGTGTGAAGAGCATGGAGCCAACTCACACCACCTACACCCGCCTGACCACAGGAGAAGAACTGTGCCAGGAAACACCTCACATGCAAACTTTTATTTCCTCTTCTGCTTTTTATATATTTGCCCGCACCCCAATTTCTACACACACGCATTGCGGTTGCTTTGCTGTGATTCATACATAAACGTATTCCACATCGCAGCAACCATGGGCATTGTTCGTAGCCGTCTGCACAAGCGCAAGATCACCGGTGGAAAGACGAAGATCCATCGGAAGCGCATGAAGGCCGAGCTCGGTCGTCTGCCCGCGCACACGAAGCTTGGCGCCCGCCGTGTGAGCCCTGTTCGTGCCCGCGGTGGCAACTTCAAGCTTCGCGGTCTCCGCCTGGACACCGGCAATTTTGCGTGGGCCACGGAGGCCATTGCTCAGCGCGTCCGCATCCTCGATGTTGTGTACAACGCCACCTCCAACGAGCTGGTGCGTACCAAGACACTCGTGAAGAACTGTATCGTGGTGGTGGACGCCGCGCCCTTTAAGCTGTGGTACGCGAGGCACTACGGCATTGACCTCGATGCCGCGAAGAACAAGAAGACTGTGCAGGGCACAACGGAAAAGAAGAAGTCGAAGAAGTCCGCGCACATCGTCACCGAGAAGTACGACGTCAAGAAGGCCTCCAACGAGCTGCGGCGCAAATGGCTGAGCCGCCGCGAGAACCACAAGATTGAGAAGGCGATCGCCGATCAACTCAAAGAGGGCCGCCTGCTTGCCCGCCTCACCAGCCGCCCTGGTCAGACCGCCCGCGCTGACGGTGCGCTGCTGGAGGGCGCCGAGCTGCAGTTCTACCTGAAGAAGCTTGAGAAGAAGAAGAAGCGGTAGAGGGCGACGCTCGGGAAACGAGAAGAACAACCGCCATCCCATGGTGACGCACTCACTACTCATTTTGTTTTTATTCATTTACTTTTAGTTGTTGCACGCCAGAGAGGAGGCAATACACTCCCAGTGCGCTGTGTGTTAGTTTTTGTGGCCTGTCTTTTGTGGCTCTTTTCCGAGGGATCAGTTTGTCCTCTCACTGGCTTTGCACCCTTTCTCCTCTCTTCTGCTTTTTATATATTTGCCCGCACCCTAATGGCTTTTTTTTTTGCGCGTTCCGTTTAGTTTAGCGGCGTCAGCTTTGCGAATATATATATATATATAATATCTATATATCTAATATCTAATATATATATATATATATAGATATATTAAACTGTTAACTATGACCAACACTAAAAAAGACGAGTTGGTGACAAACTGTATCCGATGCCTTGCAGCGGACGTTGTGCAGAAGGCGAAGAGCGGCCACCCAGGGGCCCCGTTGGGCATGGCACCCATCGCTTATTTGCTGTGGTCGGAGGTGATGAAATATGACAGTAATGACCCGTCATGGATGGATCGCGACCGTTTTGTGTTGTCTAATGGACACGCGTGCGTTTTGCAGTATTCGATGCTGCACCTCTCCGGCTACGCTGTGTCTATGGATGATCTCAAGAACTTCCGCCAGATGGACTCCTGCACTCCTGGTCATCCGGAGCGCGGTGTGACGCCCGGGATTGAGGTGACAACTGGCCCACTTGGTCAAGGTATCGCAGAGGGCGTTGGACTTGCCATCGCCGAGGCCCAGTTAGCCGCCACCTACAACCGGCCGGGGCACAACATTATCGACCATTGGACATATGTCTTCTGTGGTGATGGCTGCCTGATGGAGGGCGTCGGTCAGGAGGCTCTTTCGCTTGCCGGCCATCTTGGACTTGAGAAATTTGTGCTTATTTACGACTCTAACCACATCAGCATTGATGGAAGCACCGACCTCGCCTTTACAGAGCACCCAAAACCGAAGTACGAGGCCATGGGATTCCATGTCATCGTGGTGGATAATGGTGACACGGGCTTTGACGCCATTCGTGGAGCGCTTGAGGAGTGCAAGAGGGTGAAGGAAAAGCCAAAGATGATTGTGCTCAACACAACAATTGGCTTCGGGTCGGCAATAGCTGGTACCGCGAAGGTCCACGGTTCCCCGCTCGGAGACAGTGACATTCATCAGTTGAAGCAGCGCTTTGGCCGCGATCCTTCAAAGAGGTTTGATGTGGAGCAGGAGGTGTACGACGTCTTTAAGCAACACGTTGCCGTCTGTGCGAAGAAGCACGTGGAGTGGAAATCGGCGATGAAGAAGTACGCTACTGAGTTCCCCAAGGAGGCCGAGGTTTTGTATGCACAGCTAAAGGGCGAGCTGCCCTCTGGCTGGAAGTCGAAGCTGCCACTGAACGATGGCTCGTCGATTGCCACACGCAAGGCCAACGAGAACACCTTGGCGGCGCTCTTCCCCCTCGTTCCGGGACTCATTGGCGGTTCTGCAGATCTCACACCGAGCAACCTCACACGCCCGAATTCGGCTGTCCTGGCCGACTTTCAGAGGGCCACTCCACACGGTCGCTATATTCGCTTCGGTGTTCGCGAGCATGCCATGTGTGCCATCATGAACGGTCTCCATGCTCACGGTGGGTATATTCCATTCGGTGGGACATTCCTAAACTTTTTTGGCTACGCGCTTGGTGCCGTCCGGCTGTCTTCCCTGTGCCATCACCATGTCGTGTTTGTAGCGACTCACGACAGCATTGGTCTTGGCGAGGATGGTCCAACGCACCAGCCGGTGGAACTTCTTGCCGCCCTGCGTGCGACGCCGAACCTGCTTGTGTTTCGTCCTGGTGATCAAACGGAGACGAGTGCGGCATGGGCTGTGGCGCTCGAAAACAAGAAGGGTCCATCTATTGTGTGCCTGAGTCGTCAGAATACTGTGCCGCAGTCCGCCTCTTCGTTGGAGGGTGTTGCAAAGGGGGCGTACGTGATTCATCCTGCTGAGAAGCCTCAACTCATTCTCGTTGCTAGTGGCTCGGAGGTTTCACTCGCCGTTGATGCCGCGAAGGTGCTTGCGGCGGAGCTACGCGTGGCTGTTGTGTCCATGCCATGCCAGGAGCTCTTCGATCAGCAGCCTCTTGACTACCAGAACACCGTGTTCCCCGTGGGCGTCCCTGTGCTATCCATTGAACCGTATGTTAATTACGGCTGGGAGAAGTACTCACATTACCATGTGGGCATGTCGGGTTTCGGTGCCTCTGCCCCAGCAGAAGCACTGTACAAGCGCTTCAACATTACCACAGAGAACGTCACCGCGATGGGACGCAAATTGGCCGCCAAGTATGCCAATGGCACTGCTCCGGAAAAACGTGTGCGCCTATGAAGCGGTGTATGTGAGGTAAAAAAAAAAAACGAAAAAAAAATCAAGCTGTAAAACAAAAGAACGGAAAAAAAAAGAATTTGTGGGGAAAGTCTAAGACGACGGTAGTCAACGTGGTAATATGTTTGTGAGAGCCAAAGGTAGAAATACAAGCAGTTAAAAAAAAAAAGAAAGGGAAGAGAGGAATTAGGATGAAGTTTACACAACCATTTTCAGCGAAGTGAAAAATTTAAAAAAAACAAAAGGAGAAAAAAGAGGGTTTGTCTTTATTTTTACTTTTTACTTAAAAAAAAAAACAACCTGTGGCCGGGCACGTATGTGCCCAGATTGAGGCTAAGTGGGTGAGCGGGGCACTTGTTCCCTTGCGCTGGTTTCCACGTGTGTTTCTTGATGGGTTTCCAATGCTGTGGTGTTGGGGCGCGTGCAATGAGGTGGCGGCACCGCACGACTGAACTCGCGGCGCGCCCTGCTACTAACGCCCTTCACATGGAGGGGGTATTGCGGTTGCGGGGCTGCAAAGACGACCACTTCTTGAGTTCACAACGAGAACGTCTATCATTGCATTTGCTTTACAGCTTTCAGTTGTGCTTATACATGTGGAACGAATCTACCCCTTTCTCGGTTGGCGTGTTGAGCACGCACCGAGCCAAACTATAATTTCACTTCCTTTTCTTTGTGAGAATAGGAGGGGCAAAGCTTCAACCAGGTGCGTATTCTGTAATGGTGTGCTGTGCAGGTTATTCCTGCCTTTTTATTTTTGCCTGATTTTCTGTCTTGCCCCTACGCACGCGCTTTCTATTGAGGAATTATTTTTCGTTCTTCTTTTAAGGGGTGGGGAGTGGAGAGAGCGAGAGATAAAGAGAGCTCTTTGAGGTCGGGTTTTGGGGGAGAAAGAGGCGTGGGGGGCTCCTAGGCCCTTCCCTTTGCACACTCTTGTGCCTTAACCCTCTGTATTTTGCACTTTGGTGGGTGAACCCGTGGTGTATTAATGTCAGGCGAGGAAGGAGCAATGGGCGGCTGCAACAACGGAGCCTGTGCCTGTTTTTGTGTTGGTGTCGCCGTGTTTTCCCTGTAGTTTTACCTTCTTGCTACCCCCGTGCGCCCCCCATCCCACAACGCTTTTTGTTTTTGTTTTCACTTCCTCACCGTCTGCAGTGTCAAGGACTTCCGCATGGCCAGCATTAAGTGTGGAAGCCGTCGCAAGGCCCGCCGCGCTCACTTTCAGGCGCCGAGCCATGTGCGCCGCATCCTCATGAGCGCCCCTCTGTCGAAGGAGCTTCGCGCCAAGTACAACGTGCGTGCCATGCCTGTCCACAAGGACGATGAGGTGCGTGTGAAGCGTGGCGCGTACAAGGGGCGTGAGGGCAAGATCACGGCGTGCTACCGCCTCCGTTGGGTGATTCACATCGACAAGGTCAACCGGGAGAAGGCGAACGGGACCACCGTTCCGGTCGGCGTGCATCCCTCCAACGTGGAGGTCACGAAGCTGAAGCTCAACCACAACCGCAAGGCCATCCTTGAGCGCAAGGACCGCAGCACCAAGAGCGACAAGGGCAAGGGCAAGGTGACCGCCGCCGAGAAGGCCATGCAGCAGATGGACTAGAGGTGAAGAGGCAAGAAGAGAAACAAACCAAGACAAATGGGGAGCAATGAGGCACATTGATTTTCTTATTTTACTGCGCTTTTATGATAACTATTATTATTATATTGATCTGTTAGCATATTTGCTTGCCTGCTTGGTGAAGGGCGATTTTCTGCGTTGCCTCCCATACATTTTTTTTTCTTTTCTCTTCCTTTTCCTCCTTCACGCTGGCGAAAAGATGCGACGGACTCCTTCCGCAGCGGGGCAACTCTTCCGTGTGCCTCTCACTCTCGGGCCCAGAGGCTGTGTGGTCGGGTGGTACGATGCCACGCTGCGCGTCGCTCCCATAGTGTAGCGGTTATCACCTCGGACTCTGAATCCGATAACCCTGGTTCGAATCCAGGTGGGAGCACGTTTTTTGTTCCCTTTCCCTTCCTCCCTCTTCCCTGAAAGGGATGTGTAGGTGGGGAATCGCGGACTCGTTGCGGCGATGTCTGTGTGTTCCGCGTTGTGGTTCTTGCTGTGGCCCAATTATTAGGGAGTTGGTGGGGATGGAGTCGGCGTATTCCCCTTTTTTTTGATACCGCATTGTATTTCATATTTGTGTGCATTTGTTCCCTCTCCCATCCTTTCTCTTTCTCTGAGTGGCTTTGATTTTCTCCTTGCTTGTCTTTTTTTTTTTTTCTTGATGCCCGGCCACGCCTCAGCGGTGTGTTCTGAACTCGTCGCGGGAACCAAAAAATGCTGCGTGCTAGCCGACTATGGAGAGCTCTCACGGCGGCCGACCTTGAAGCGAAGATCATAGCCAGTGAGATACTGAAACCGTTGCAGGACGTTAAGGTAGTTGATGCCAGTGGCGGATGTGGGAGTTTCTTCAACATCACGGTGGTATCACAGGCATTTTGCGGAAAACCATTGGTGCAGCAGCATCGCTTGGTGAATGAGGCGCTTAAGAGCGAGATTCCGCTTATCCACGGCTTCTCCCTTACTACTAAAGTGAAATAAAAATTATTTTTATTTGGATGGTATTATACAGCCTCCCGTCACGTGTTATACCTCCACCAGTTTTTGTTTTTGCGTGTGTCTGTGCGTGTTGTTGTATTTTTTTTTTCACGGGCGGACCACAGGCAATACAAATAAAAGAGAAAAGGGGAAAAAGAAGAAGAGAAAATAAAAACACCTTTACTGAATGAGGAGGAGTTGTTTGTTTCTTGCCGTGATCGCCTCGATTCACCTTGCCGCGCTGGAGTCTCACTCACCTGCTTTTCTATGTTTTGCGTTGTAGCCCAAAAACATAGCCCAAGTGGGCCACTTGAGAAGGATTCGCCCACGCCCAAAGGGTGGCACTGCCAAGATGAACCAAGAATGTGAAGAAATAGGCCCGTCCGCCGCCGCCACCGCCCCCACGATATTGCTAGATGCTAACAATGTCGGCGGTATTTCACCCGCGGAGGGAGCGGAGATGGAAAGTGAAGATGACTGGGGCCCTGCACTCTTCGAGGAGGAAGAGGAGTGCGTGTCCATCCTCACGCGGGTGCAGGAGGCCTTACAGCTGCAGAAGGATCGGGAACTGGCTCTTCCTACAATTGCCGAAGATCCAAACGGTGTGGCGGCAGCGTTGGACCGCCTTGATCGCATCATCACTCGCTACCAAGAGTCTCCGCATCTGTTGCATGGATACTTGGAGTTGCTGCTTGGGCCACTTGTGGCAATGCTGCAAGACCTTCTCCCCACCGCTACGGATGCCTGGAGCATGGAAGACTGCATTGAGGAGACTGATGGGGACGACGCGATAACGCAGGGAAAGCCGAATTACAAACTAGGTGCCAACTACGATGAGTATGATACAGATGCAGCAAAGTCAGCCATTCACCACGTTAGCCGCGCCATTTACGTTGTTGTAAAAACTGCTGGTGAAAAGTGTTGTACCTCTTATTTTTCCAATGATGTGAAACTCTGTGAGGATGTCTTTTACGCCCTGCGTTTGTGGCAGCAGAGTGCCAAACACCGTCGTGAGTGGGAAGTTCGCTATTGTCTGTTGCTGTGGCTTTCCAACCTTGTGCTTGTGCCTTTTTCACTCAGCATCATTGACTCCGAGGTCCGCGGTGGATCCCTTTCCAAAGCCGTGCTTCAGACGGCCGTGGCGTTTTTGAGTGACACCTCCAAGTGTCGCGAGGGGGCTGCGCTGCTTGTTGCACGCCTTCTCACAAGGCCGGATGGGGAGGCACACCGTGTGCGTTTCTTTATGTACGCCAAGGAGGCAATTACAGACCCCTTGAGTGGTAGTCTTCTGCTGCATGGTGTGCTCCTGGCCCTAGCAAAGACGCTGAAGTGTGGGCAGCGCCGCGAATTGGTGCCCTACGCACCGGGACTTATTCCAATTGTCGCTGGTGTGTTGGAGTCTCACAGCAGTGATGCGCTAGTATGCAAAGCCGCCGTGAAGGTGGAGCAGCGACTGGCACTCGCCTTATTGCGGGGTCGTTCGGCCCCCTGGAAGTATCAAAGATATGTGGCGCCGCTCGACAAGAATTTGGCAGTCGTCACGTCTTGCGTAGGCGTTATTGGCGTTGCTGCGCATGTAACTCACACAGACGAGGGCAACGGTATTGAAAGGAGCAGCAGTTATAACAACACTGGGGGACAAGCGGAGGTTGATACCACGTGCGATGACGAGGCTGTGGTTGAGAATGACGAGGGATTGGAAGAAGCCATTGGTCTGATGCTTGTGAACCTGAGCCACAAAGACACAGTTGTGCGCTGGAGTGCAGCGAAGGGCGTTGGCCGCATATGCGACAGGCTGCCGCGAGTCATGGCAGAAGATGTGATCGCCGCCGTGTTAGATGTTTTTAGCAATGAGCATTCCGACAGTAGCTGGCATGGTGGACTGCTTGCCGTGGCAGAGTTGTGTCGAAGAAGCATCTTGCACCCGCGGCACCTTGATACAGTGCTTTCCTGCATCACTCAAGGATTGGCGTTTGACCTGATTAAGGGAACTTACAGCGTCGGCTCGCATGTGCGCGATGCAGCGTGCTACGCTTGCTGGTCCATTGCCCGTGCATATGACGCCTCCGATATTGAGGCGCACGTGCATAAACTTGGAACGAGTCTCGTTGTCACCTCTCTGTTTGACAGAGAAGTTCACGTCCGACGAGCGGCGGCAGCGGCGTTCCAGGAGTGTGTTGGGCGGCTAGGAAATTTTCCGGATGGCATCCGCCTCGTTACGACGATGGATTTCTTCTCTCTTTCATCGCTGCAGAACGCTTACCTGCATGTTGCCCCATTAGTGGCAGAGAATGCCTCCTACCGGGAGCGCATGCTTGAGGAACTTGTGGCGAACAAACTACTGCATTGGGATCGACGTGTGCGTTGCTGTGCGGCACAGGCATTAGGTATTCTTTCCACGCTTGAAGTAAACAAAGTCGTTTGTGAGATTGCGTGGGAGCTGTTACGTCGCGTCACAGATGACTCGGTCGCTACACGTCACGGTGCCATTCTCGGTATTGCGGAGATGATCGAGGCTCTAGACGCCGCTGCGTGGCCGGAAGAGCTTATCCTCCAGTTTGCAACGCTGACGCCACGCATAGATGCCGCACGCTTGTTTCGCTCTCGTGGTGGGGAGTACGTCCGGCAAGCCTGCTGCCGTCTGCTTGCCGCCGTCGCCCATCGCCGCCTGAATCTGCCGGAGACCGTGGAGGTGCAGAAGATGGGTGGCGCTGTGGCGCGCGCCAAAACGTTGGGCAAGCTGCAGGAGTTTTTTGAAGACACCTGGAAGCAAATTCTTGAGTGGCTGCAGTTTGAGGCGGTTAACACGTATGAAGTGTTTGCGGCGACGTACTACACGGAGTTCATGGCCCCCTTCCACCACAAGGTGCTGGAGAAGATGTTGGACGGCAGCGGGGAGGGACGCAACCCGATGGAGCGCCGTGGGTATCTTCTCGCCATGGGCGCGTTGCCGTGGAGCGTTATCTCTGCAGCCCCCCTCACAACCACAACCACAACAGTAGAGGAGGAGCAGGCGTACTTTGTGCTGCTTCTCCGTGCCACCATGGAAAACACCAGGCCAGAGAAGCGGAAAGAGTTGCAGGATGCGGAGTCGCGCCGCAACGCGGTGCGTTCGCTGCGAAAAATACTGCTTCGTATTCCCTCATGGGCTTTGCAGTTAATCCCCGACTTGTACGAATGTGTTGTGCAGCATATTCTGCATGCCATGGACGACTATGCCGCAGACCGTCGCGGCGACGTTGGTTCCTTCGTACGACTGGAGGCGATTGATGCCGTGCCGGCTGTTGTAAAGTATGGAGTGCACTGTGGCTGCTGTAGCCCGCAGCTGACGCTCCGCGTAGTGCAGGCGCTCCTCAAGCAAGCCATGGAGAAGCTGGATCGGCTCCGTGGGCGGGCGGTAGACAGCCTGTTGCAGCTCATTCAGCTTCCCGCCGAACTACTAGGCAGGGAGGGGGAAGCTGGCATCGCTGTGCTTTACAATGCTCTTAGCGAAAACAAGATGGCTGAATGGTCTTCACCGCAGGTTGCCTTCATGACATTGGCGCGGCCCCTGCTACAAACTGAATTGTTTGCACCATGTGTGGTGGAGGGTCTTGTGGTCTCAGCTGGGTCGCTCTCGTTGCATATCATGCAACCAGCCGTTGATGCATTTTTGCACGGCTTTCAGGCCTCATTGGAAGATGGCGCGCGCCTCTCGTATGTGTTGATTGAGGTTGCAGCGAAGTATACGCACAACGAGCGCGTTGTGGTGCCATTGTGCGTCACAATTAGTCGTCTCATGGTCGCAGGGGTCTTTGACGAGTCCTGCCACGTAAACGTGGTGGAGATTCTTCGGCGTGAATTGAAACACTTTTCCACCAGCATTCACGTTCTTTTACCGCTCGTTGGCGTGCTTGGGGATTTCTGTCGCAGCAGCATCCCCGACGCACGTGTGGGGGCCTGGAAGCTCAGCCTTGTGATGATCGCGAGCCGCTACCCCAAAGTCCGGGCGAAGATGGCCACCGACATGTACACAGCCCTGCTTCTTTTTACATCCGCCGAGGTTTCTGCGGGCTGCACAAGCGCGATGCAGCACCTTGCAGCGACGCAGTGGGACGCCAGCGAGGCGGAGACGGTGCGCCGCTCGCGTGACGAGCTGTACGGCATGCTGAACATATCCCCGCCAACCAAAGGCGCCGGCGGTGACGAGATAGAGGCGACGAAGAAGCCGACGAGCCGACCGGTGGCGGGTTCGTACTTTCACCTTGTGCACGAGGCGGGGTACTGAAGGCAGCTTCACGGCGTGGAGAACCCTACAAGGCGAAAAGAAGAAAAAAAGAGAGAAACGTGTGTGTGTGTGTGAGAGAGAGAGAGAGAGAGAGAGAGAGCGCGGGAAAGGGGAGACACGGCAGGTGAATTGCAATTGTTATAGACTTTTGCAACTTAGCGGAGGTGTATGGAGAGGAGGGAGAGAAGGCACAAAGACAAAGTAACGCGCACACAGAAATATAAATATATACATTTTTTTTTAAAAAAAGAAAATGAACCAGGTGCTCACTGGCAGTGCCACCTCTTTGCACTCACCTGAAAGCATGCTTGTTTCCCTCTCCACCCCCGCAGGTGTTGTTTCTCCGCTGCCGCTGATTCGCTGCATCCCTTTCGCTTTTTTTCTCTAGAGGGCCTGCTGGGGTCACCGAACGTCACCACGCCCTGGTCGGATGACCAGCAATGAGAGTAACGTCGTCCACATCTTGCGGGAGAAGAAACATTACGACGCGTTTCACTGGGTGCCGCCGAGCAACGAGTTCATCGCCGCCAGTGATGTCACGGATTACTTCATGATTTACCTTCACACGATCGGCGGGTGGTGCCCGCGGCGCAACCAATACGACGAAGACGAGGGAAAAGAAGTGGAGGGCATAGAAATACCACTAGAAGCGGATGGTGGAAAGCCAGGCGTTGAGGTGGATCTTTGCGACGAAAGTCAGTGGCGGAGGTGGAGAAGCTGTGGCGGGGTGGAAACCATTTTTGTGACACTACAGATGCTGCACATGGACCAGCCAATCACCCCGCTACAGCAGTCCTCGCACACACGCAGTGATACCCGTACCTTTGACGAGTGGATCATATTTCCTATCGCCGTCTGCGACGTGCCGCTTGACGCGGTGGTGCAGTGTCGTGTTTACTCCCGTCAGGGTCTCGTCGGCTGCAAAAACTTCCATCTCTTTACGGCAGGCGGAAGGCTCAAGACGGGGCCGCGATGTTACAAACTACACGCTGACGGTGCAGCAAATCCGCATAAAACACCCACGCCGCGGTGGGAGCTGCTTGCGCGGGACCTTCGCGATGGCCTTATGCAGTCCGTCCCGTGGATGGACACACTCGTCGAGCAACGCCTCACGGCGATGCAGGAGGCACAGGTCGATGCGAGCCACACCGTTCTCGCCTCAGAGAACACCTCATTGACGCTTTCATTGCTGTTTCCGCTAGTGCGCAGTCGCCTACCGGTCTTCCACCTTTCCGTACCGCAGAACACGATGCCCACTATGCCGCCGTCTATTCCATTTGCGACGACGCCAACGCAGCCGTTTCTTGACATCTGCATGGAGGACGAAAACCTTTGTGAGGCGAAGGCGCACGCTCTCTATAAATCTCTGTTTTTGATCTCTGACGCGGATGCGGAGGCACAACCGGGTCCCGTAGAGCGACGTCAACTACAGGAGATTCTGCACAAGCCACTGATTCACTTGGAGGGTTTGAAGGTGGACGATGAAATGCTCCTTTGGCGATTTCGTTTTTTCCTGGCGCGTGATCCTGCATATTTTGTACCCTTCATGCGCTGCGTCAACTGGCACAACGAGGCAGAGCAGCAGGAGGCCCTCAAGGTTATGCAGCAATGGAAGCCGATTAGCTTTTCGCAGGCGTTAGTCTGCATTTCCTTTTACTTCCGTGAGGTGGAGCACATGCGGAGGCATGCCATTAGTTTACTGTCCCGGCAGTCTGATGGCTACCTCCTCCACTTCTTGCTGCAGCTTGTGCAGGGCGTGCGATACGACGTACAGGATGAACTCGAGCAATTTCTCGTGCGTCGTGCGTTGGGCTGCTGGGAGATGTGCTCCACACTGTTTTGGCATGTCCACGTGGAGACGCTGCTGGAGAAGTCTGCCACCACCGACAGCCACCACAGTCAGGGGCGACAACGATACGCCGACTTTCTTCAACACCTTTTGAATACGCTAGAAGAGGCAAAACCACACTTTCTGCAGCGACTTCGCCGGCAGATGAAATTTATGGGAGTGCTGCGTGGTTTGTACCGAACAATTGTGAAAGGCTCACAAGATCGCGTGCGGCGCATGGAGATTGCCACCACGCTTATCGACGCGAATAAGTGCGGCATAAGTGAACTTTTTTTGTCTTCAACAGAGTCACGGAGTGGCAACACTGTGACGCTTCCCACGCATCCCTGTTTTTCCGTGGAGCACATCAACTCCAGCGGGTTCTACCTGTTTAAGAGCGCCAAGATGCCAATGAAAGTCTCTTTCATCGTACACGTCGATGACGGCAACAACAACGATGTGGGCGGAGGCGCTTTCCATGATGCACCGAAGACCACGGGGTCCTCAGGCCCGAGTTTTATTCCACTTGCCATCCTTTCATCGGATGTGGGAATTATGTTCAAGAGCGGTGACGACGTACGGCAGGATCAACTGGTCGTGCAACTTGTGCAGCTCATTGACGGCATGCTGCGGCAGGATGGCCTTGATCTCTGTCTCAGCCCCTACCGCGTGCTGGCGACCGGGCTGGCGGAGGGGCTCGTGGAGCTCGTGCCGAACGCTGTCACGCTTCAAAGCGTGCAACGGGACATTGCGGGGTACATCCGTTCCCATAATGAGACTGCCAAGGATTATGAGGCCGCCATCTGTCGCTTTACGAAGAGCTTTGCGGGCTACTGCGTTCTCACCTTCATTCTTGGCATCGGCGACAGACACTTGGAGAACCTTCTTTTGACACACGACGGCAGGCTGCTGCACATTGACTTTGGGTACATTCTTGGCAATGACCCGAAGCCCTTTCCACCGCCCATGAAGATCAACAAGGAGATGGTGGAGACGCTTGGGGGCCCGCAGAGTGAACGCTACGCGGAGTTCAAGTCGTACTGCTGCAGTTCTTACAACATTATTCGGAAACACGCACCACTTATTTTAAGCATGTTTCTGCTTATGGTGGATGCTTCTATTCCGCAGATATCGGGTGACGGCAAGATGGATCCACGCGTGAATTTGCTGAAGGTGCAGGATAAACTGCGGCTGGACCTCTCAAACGCCCAGGCAGCACAGTACATTACAAACGTCATTGCGGACAGTGTGGGATCCATTTTCACAAACCTCTGGGACGTCATACACGTCGCGGCCCAAGCAACACGGCATTAGATTCAACGCACTGGGGCGGCAAACGAGACAAAAAGGGCTGGATGGTGGATTGCATGTTGATCATTTTTTTTCCCCTTTTGACTCGCCTTACTTTTTAGGAGGAAGAGAAGGAAACTTTTTTGCATGCCTGCCTGCTTCGGTTTCTGCTGTTGATATTGACGTTGTTGTTTGTTGCACTGGAGCGTCACTGCGTTGGCCCAGTGATTTCGCGCCTTTCCCTCCCACCTGGCTTCCCAGCACCGCCACCGCCCTGTTGCCTCCTCCCGTACCCCTCCCTTTCTCACTTCCCCCGCTCACACATTTCTCTCCCATGCCGATGTCTACTTCTTCTTCGCCCCCGCTGCCAGAAATAAATAGATAGATAGGGAAAACGAAATGAAGCGATGTGGCGCTGGTGGTGATGTGGACGTTGCTCACCCCGCCGTGTGTTTTCACCGCGAGGTGCTGACGTTTTTGAAGTGGACGGCCATTCGTCGCGACTTTATGGAAGCACTGCAGGGATCCCCGCATCTCCGCTTCATTGAGCCGCGAAAGTTGTGGCGCCACAGTCAAGAGGCGCTGGGGAAGTGGGTGCTTTCGCAGGTGGCCCGCGACACGCGCAGCGGCACGGAACCCGCCGCGTCCTTTTCGTTCTTCCCCACAAGGGCCGTGCTGTCAGGTGGCACGTACGACGAGCAGCTTATCCGCGATATTTCTCTCAAGTGTGAGGCCTCTAGTAGCCCGGAGGTCGTGGCGGAAATTAAAGCGCTACTGACGCATTTAAACCTCTCGCAGCGCTGTGAGGACGCGGCAGCGGAGGTGCAGCGGGAACTGAACTCCACGATTCCTTCAATGTACTGCACCCCATTGCTGCGCATCATTGACGCGACGGAGGAAGAGGGCCGCACAGCGTCGCAGCGTCGGGTACAGGGCTCCATTGCGGAGATTAGTGCCCAGTGGCCAAAACACGTGCGACGCGGTTGCCCACCCGTCTCTATTCCACATGCAGCTTACAAGAAGCTGGAAATGTGCTACAAATATTTTTCAGAGAGAACAGAGACGGAGCGATACCCCAGACTGGACCCTGGCAGTCGCTTCCTCCTTCGAGCGGCGACACTTGTACTACGCTACGAGGGTTGCCTGGCAACGGGATCACTGCAGTTGTGTGCTGACACTCGATTAAAACAGCACCTGCACGCTGCAGGCTATCATGTGATGGACCTGTGCGCCTCCCCGATTAATGCGTATATGGGTTCACCCAAGGCTGGCTGCTGCTTCATGCGTGGTGATGGTGGCTGTGATGTGGATGACAACAATGAAGCCTCATCTCTAGAGGATGAAAACACACCCAACCACTTTTGCAGTGCCTTTCCTGACACCGATTGCTACTTTGGAAGCCTTGGCAGTGCGCTACAGTTTGACGTTGAGGCTGCGTACAAATCGCCTGAAGTGAATCCGGAAAAGAAACCTCTGCTGTTGACACTTGATGTACCGTACGATGAGGACATCTGTGAACGGCTATTCTTAAGGCTTATTCGTGACATGCAGCGTGTTGAGAGTATGACAAAGATGCAGCAAGAGCAATTATCACCCCCTCCATACATTGCGGACTACGTGTTGGTGTTGCCGCTGTGGTGGGATGTGCCAATGCAGCGAAGGAAGCTGCTGTTTAGGACGGCAGGTGGTGGTCCGCCTTCCTCGTTCGAGGAAGAACAAAAGTCACTGGACGTCATTGTCAAGGAACGCAGTGCGATGCTGCATAGCGGTTTTACCGTTCCGTACGAGTGGCCACAACTTTTGGCGAAGGCAGCAGGGGAAAGTTGGGTTTGTTTTGATGGTGTTTTTCTGGGCGACAGTTACAAGTATTTCTGCACTTCAACGAACAGGTGGTTGCATGGGGTGACAGCCACGGAAGTCATTGGATTGTCGCAGCCCCGAGCAGACGCAGACGGCGGTAACTCGCTGGAAACGCAGATGACTTCCTTCTATGGGGGCTAGCAGGAACGGGAAGTTCGACTTTCTCTCTTCTAGTCTTGTGTGTCTTGGCGAGGCTGTGTGTGAAGAATCAGTAGAGGCGGTGAAGGGGCGAGCACGACGGAATAAGGAGCGGAGGTATGAGGAGTGTGGGGAATGACTGAGAAAAGACTGACCTATGGGTTGAAGTGTTCTTTGCAATCGATGCAAGTGTGTTTTATCTGTATGTGTATGCCTTCCATTTCCCTTTGTGAGAGTATCTTTGCGTGGCTTTCCTGCCTTGTCGCTTTGCGATTACTGTCGCCTCTTCTCTCACCCATCCTACTTTTTCAGGAGCTTGCCGAAGAAGAAGAAAAGGAAGGAGGGTCAACATGGTCCGCTACGGGGGCCCGCGGTTTGAGTTTTACTTCACCGAACAGTTCCTTAACAACGAGAAGGTTATCCTGAAGGAGGACGCGCAACGTGTTGCCTTCATTTTGCGCAGGCGGGAACAGCAGAAGGCGGCAGAGGCGGAGCGAGAGGCGCAAAAACGACGCCAGGAAGAGGAGCAAAAGCAGGTAGCGGCGGAGGCCGAAGTGTCCAGGCGCGAGACGGAAAAGACACTCGAGGCCAAAAAGCACCGCGTGTCCGAGAAACAGAGGCGTTTCAAGGAGCTTTCGACACCCGTTGTGCACGGAGGCCCGCTCTACGGCAGCGGAACGTATGGGCGGGTGATGCAGCCAACCTCAAAGGGTGTGCCGCTGCCACAGGGTCGTTCCGGTGCTGTGTACATGCCGGGGTGTGACCGCCATCGCGTCGTGCCGCGTCCACCCGCAGCTGACGCCCATCCACCGTGGATAGGCAGTGGCACCGCCTGGATGGTGGAGGAGGCCGAAGAGAAGGCGAAGCGGCGCTACCTCTTCGCCTCACTCAGGCGTGACCCGGCCACTGTGCATGATCGAAAGCAGTACATCGACGGCATCGAGCGCCATCATACACGTCACGCCTCAAGGAACGAAACGGATGCGCAGAAGGAAGGCGCTGCCGCAGACGTCATTCAAAAGCCTACTTTTAGGGAGGAGGTTCCGCACGAAACAACTCAAGCACCATCCGTTTTTTCTCATGCCTTGTCGAACGAGCCCATTAAGGCGCTCGGCACGCAACACATGGAGACAATTAGCATGAAGGAAGAGGTACAGAGTCATCTTGCAGCGTATGGCGGGCGGATGGCGCCGCCACGGCCTGTCGCAAGGCCTCCCACACCGTTTGACGACATGTCACTACCGGAACTGGCAGTGCGGCTGGTTCGCATGCAGCAAAGAATACAACGATAGTGAGGCATATATATATATATATGCCTGCGTGTGCGTCGACTGTGAAAAACGATGTAGATGGGCCCGTGCCAGTAAACCAAGGAACGTTGGACAAATGTCACCGCCCACAACCCATCCGCTCACGCATACGCGCACGTGCGAGCAAGCAAAAGAGAAATGTAAACATATTTTTGTACTTCATGTGTCCCTTTGGGGACGAAACAACACAGCGGAAGGTGAGTGGCGTATACGAGTGATGACTAAGATACCGTTCTTTTTGTTATGAAATGTTTTTTGTTCTTCTTTCCTCTTTGCCCTCTTCCCACCACCACACATACACACAATGAGGGAGTGAAGCAGTAGAACAACTAAGCGAGGCTTGAACACACAGCAACGATCACAAATACAAGGTAAAGAAGGGAAAAACAAAACAAGAAGAGGAGACCGAGTAAGAGATGACGCAGCTTCATTCGATTGCCAGCCTGGACTACGGAGACGGTCGTACTTGCATCTGTCGCATCTGTGAGTGTGGCAAGCACAAGTGCAAGGATGTGAAGCTTCCCTTCTTTGGTGAGACGACGTACCGTGACGAGTACGTTCCAAAGTCCACAGACCGGACTGGGCTGCGCAGGACACGGGGTGCAGTCTTCCCGACAAAAGCAGATCCAGGCCACTTTAAGACGACGAAACAGGAGGCATGGGAGCCGCTCGAAGGCAAAGTAGTGCCCCCTGCAGATTCCTTTAAGCCGCGCACCGCGCTGGGGGACCCGTTGCCCTTTACTGGCACCACGACACACCGCAACGACTTCCCGGGGCACATGCCAGAACACGAGCGGGTGCGCTACAGACAGGATCCCCTGCCCAAGTTGAAGGGTGTATATGAGACGACCAATGGTGCAATGCAGGAACCCATCAAGAGGTGTTTGGATGACGGAGCCATGCCGAAGCCACCCAAATCCTTCCGCGGCGATGAGACACTGGGTCAACCACTGCCGTTTGACGCCATTGCAACGTACACCGCGGATTTTCCACCGAAGCAGCAGTTCTTTGCGCCGAGAGGCCGAGAGGCCGCGGAACGGGCGGCGCTGCCCGACAACCGCGACTTTGAGACGACACACTCGACTTCCTACAAGTTGCCACCACGCTCAATGCGGCACGTTTGCCCGTCCTCGCTTGTGCCACCGCGTCCGCCTTCCGTGGACGGTCATATCAAACTCTCCGTGTACAATATTCCATCGGGCGACATTGTGGAGTAGAACCAGGGCGGCTCTGAGAGGGGCCAATTGATGCTGCGGGAATGATGGAAGAAGTTAGACTTTAAGGGCGTATGTGTTTGCCGTTTCATATACATATGTATTTATGTATATACGTATGTATTTGTATGTGTATATGTATTAGTATATTGATATATTAATAAAAACAAAAAAAACAGTGTGACTGTAGATTACTGTCAATTGAGGAAGTGCGACGTGTAGAACCTTATGCATGACTGCCTCCACCCACCTCCACCTGTCTGAGGCGTCCATTGGGTGAGTTCTTTTTATGTTGAAAAAGGATGATGGTGCGTCTGTTTCCGCTCTTTAAATCCCGTTGTTTTTTCCGGTGGCTTTTGTTTTTCCTATTTCTGTTTACTTGCGTGTATTTTGCATTTGCCCGCTGTTACTCCGTTTTTTTGTTGTTGTTGTTGCTGTGTTTTTTTTTTTTGGCAGGAAGGCTGAAACGCCTCGGCCTCCCTTGCTGTGGGAGCAAATGAGCAGGCTGCGTGGGTGGGGAACGCCAGGAGAAAGGCACGGGGATGCAGAGGCTTCCGTGTACGTGGAAGTGGGAAAGAGGGAGGCTGCCGGTGAAGAGTAGAAGCAGACGCTGACGGCCGGATCTCCCAGCCTGCGCCTCTTTATGTATGCGTGTGTGTGTGTCTTTGTAAATGGATACGCCCTTCTTCCTGCATTCCGTGAAGACGACACCGCCTCTCCTCCTCTCCTTCCACCTGTTCTCACAGGTTGTATGTATATTAGCGCCAGCGTAAGGGAATAAAGATGTCAGCAGAGAAACCGTGACAAAATCAGAAAGGAAAAGAAAAAAAAGGAAGAGGAGGAAATCACACTGGGAGTGAAAACAAAAAAGAAGAGAAAAAAAACACTTTGAGCAGAGGGTCTCCTCTTTTTTTTTCTTTGGCGTCGTTTTTGTTGTTGGCTTTTATTTATTTCTTGGGAACTGCTATGCCGCTTCCCAGCTATTCCTGTGTGTCGTGCTGCGCCTGCTCCGGCAGCAACGCCGCCACAACCCACCAACACTGATACTACTACTGCTGTTGACTGAGGATGCACAGTTGTTGCTGCTGCTGCTGTCCACACTTGGCGCTTTGCCGTGTCTGTTGCTGTTGCTCTTGATATCTCACTCTGCAAGGTAGAGAAGGTGAAGGCGAGGAAGCTGAGTGAACGTCTGCGGGTGCCGGTGTCTGCAGGAGGGGGAAGGAGGCGAAGTGCATTTGAGGCAAGCTAGTGTCCAACGACCTCAGCAGCTCAGCTAAAGGGAAAACATAGAAAAAAAAAGAGAGAGGGGGGTGGGGGGGGTGGAGAGAGAAGAAAAAAAAAGTAAACCAACAACAACAACAACAACAGTTAAAGAAGTCAAACGTCAACGATGCGTTCTAATGGCGCGGGGCACTTGGGGAATGACACGTTTATGGCTGTTACGCGCGACGACACTGACAACATGTTTCTTGTGACAAGCAAACTGGTGGAGGAGCGCGTCACATTGTACCCGTTGGCACGTAGAGTGAGCTTTACCCCACGCAGTGACACTGCTCCTGCCATGGATGTTGACAAAGCCTCATCTGCGCCTTCGTGCATACATGCAGCAGAGAGTGGCGAAGCGACACCGGATGCCGCGTTGGACGGCCCCCACCACGATGTACGGCACAGCTTTCACCCCTCAGTTGACGGAAAGCTGGTGGCTGTCATAAGCACAGGCCGATGGAAGCACTACATGATCGACGTGTTGAGCGCCCGTGTCTGTGAGTTCCGCACATTGGCTCCTGTGATGGGGGTGGCGTGGCATCCGATCAGCACCCAGCGTCTCATGCTTCTTCTGGCGACAGGGACGCTCCTTCTCCTTCGCGCCGACACCGCCGTCTTGGGGGTTGCCTTTGAAGAGCGGCAAGAGGTGCCGCTCAGGGAGATTATTGCGGAGTATAAGGATTACGTTCTCAACGGTGACGACGTCGTGGCAATGGACCAGCTGGAGAATCTGCGCGGCCGCAAGCGTGAGACGTCAGCGTCAAAATTGAGTTACAAGTCACTCGAGCAGGAGGCTTTGGCGAGAATTAAACAAGCTGAGAAATCGCCGCCAGCAGCAGCTCTAACAGTGTCGCTTTCGTCACCGTCATTTAAATCAACACGATCCGCCGCCCACGCAAGCGACATATCGTTGGAGGAGAGCAAGGGGGATGAGACAACTGAGGAAGAAAGAGAGGAGGACGAAGAGGAAGAGGGAACAGGAGTAAGGCGGGTCGGCACAGATCATAAAACGGAGTTTGCGGTACCAGCAGAGTTGGACTCTACGAGGAACGAAATGAATAGTTCAAGTTTGCCGATTGGGATGTGCATCATTCCTGCGTCCCTGAGTCTCCCTGTGATGCTGCTGGTGCTCAATCGTGGTGGGGACATCTTTTCCATAAAAATTGATCAAAATGGTCTTCCAACGACCCTGGTAAAAGAATACGACGGTTGTGTCGAGACGCTTGTAGATGGAAAGCTTAGGCAACAAGGTGATGCTGGTCTTGCTCCGTGTGTGCACTACTTGCTGTGTGGCGGACCCTCGGGTGCTGGATACGTGGAGGAGCCTCTCGCCATTGGCTCAACGCTGCTGGACGAAGATGTGGGTCGTCACGTTGTGTTTGTAATGTACAGCAGCGGGGTGCTCCGCGGGGGATGGTTTACTGAGCCAGATCTGCTCTGCCGCGACCTCATGCGGCGACAGATGGACTTTGCAATACACCTCGACGCGGCATTTTTGCCTGCCCCACCGCTGCCGTGTGCTCTCACTATGGTGTACCTCGTCGGCCTATACACATGCGGAAACGCAACTCTTATCCGCTACAATGACGCTGCATACTTGTGCGTGTGGCCAACCTGGTCGCGCAAGGCCGGTGGCTGGATATTCCGCAACGTGGGTGAAGACGGGTGCCAGCGGGTGCCTCTTGTCAGTCAAGGTCCTGTCGTACCAGAGCCTGTTGCCCTTCGCCTCCCGTATGACGTTTACGGGGCAAGTATTGCGGTAGGTGTCAATGACATTCTTATTTTCCCGGAGGTTATTGGCGCCGTCTCTCTGGAGGAGCAGAGTTGCCCACGTTCGAAGGTGGTTACTGTGAAGATAGCCAACCTGGTGTTGGCGGCACTTTACGCCTCCAACAAAAAGTATAGCCTGACGTTTGACAACGACATAAGCGACGCCAGTGAGGGCGAGAATGCACCGGCAGAGGAAACTAGGCCTAGATGCCTGGAGCGACTCCTGGAACTCACAGCAGAAAGCTATAAGCGGTGGCTGTGCAGCTATCCGCGGGAGGACAAGGACAACGCCACTATGGATTTGGCTAAAGGCGTGCAGGCCGCTCATGAGGAGTTGATAGCTCGTCAGAATACAATACATAAGCGGGAGGGAGACCTCTCCGCGCGTGTGCAGCGCCTATTGCAGAGGCAGCAAGAGTTGTCACAGAGCGTCGTCCACTCGCAGAGCATCATTCGGGATGCAGTGGTGCATCGAGGCGGGGTGGACGTCTTCTACGCAGCCAACGAGGCACTGGGGAAGGCACACCGACTCCTAAATGAGCTAGAGGCGCTTGCGGCTAAGCAAAGCGACGCCAAACGGAGAGAGGAAGCGTCTCCATTGGCATAAGTTGGGGTATCGAAAATGACAAGGGAGCGAGGGGGTGTTGACGACCGCCTGAGGAACACACGCACGCGCCGACGGTTTTATTCTCACTCTCTTTCATTCAGCCTGTTCACGCGCCTGCTGCCAGTCTGCGTGTAGGTGTATTTTTTCATGTGACTTTGTTGCTCCCTTATTTCTTTCCGGTGTCTTTCACTTATGCCTACCGATTGGGGACCAATAAAACTGAGAAAAGAGCGAGGAGAGGGGTGTGTGTGTGAGACAGAGAGAAGGTGGGCGAACACAAAAGTAAAGGAGGGAGGTGGGCAGCGGCAGAGCAAAGCCCACGTGTGTGTTCAACGCCGCGTAGAAACATCGGGGCATACGGCAGGGAACCACTGCTCTCAAGGGAGACCGGCAAAGCAAGAGAGGAGCAAAAAACAAGAAGGAGAGATGGCGGAAGCGGCGCCGACGCCCGGCAACACACCGAACGGAGAACTTCAGCCTGTCTTGGCAGGTGGGATGTGGGGATCGGAGGAACGTCAGCAGGAGGCGCCCGCATCCCGCCTAGTTGAAGAAAATATGAGGTTAAAGACACGGCACTCGCAACTTCAGGATCAGTTGGAGGAACTGAAGCGTCAGTTGCACGCAGAGAGGAGTACTCGGCAGGGTCTAGATGCCGAGGTGAACGAGGTGAAGGAGCGTCTGCGGCGCACAAAGGATGTTGTGGATCAACAGAAGAAGGATCATAGCGAGGTCTCCTTGCGACTGTGCACTGTAACGGCGGAACGGGACGAACTGGAGGCAAAGGTAGGCGAGGTGTGGAGCAGCATGGCTGCCGTGGAGGAGACCGTGCGCTTCAAGGAAATAGAGAACAAGGCGCTACGGGAGGCGCTTGATAACGAACAAAAGGAGCGGGCAGCTCAGGAGGTGCTGATGAGCGCCATGGTTGCCCAAATAGCCGCGCTTGAGCAGCAAGTGGCGGCTGGCGAGGGCGCTGAAGTGCGGCATCGGCGGCTCAGCGAGGATGCACTTCGCGGCGTGAAGGAGGAGGTGCAGCGTATCTCACTCCGTCTAGAGAGTCTTGCGGATCTCTACTCCGCTTCAGCACTAGAGCGAGACGTTGACCAACGACTGCTGTGGCTTTCTGCGGGTGACATTGACTATGATGGCGTTGCTAATTATTCTGCTGGAGAGGATTACGAGGTCGGCACGACCGGTGATGGACTTAACACGTCGGACTCCGACAAGCGGTCACGAGGTGAATCGCGCGTAAAACGGACCACGCAGCTGATGGGTCCTATTTACCCGGCGCTGCGGCATCTCCACCAGCAGCTGCAATGCCAACACGAGGAGAGGCGGGCCATGCAACACGAGCGTCGTGTTCTCGAGTCCCACATTGCGGCGCTGAAGGAGGAACTACATCACCTGGGGAACGATGGGGATGATGTACGTGAGCGGTTGCTCCGGAGTGAGGCTCAAAGGGCACAGCTGGCAGAGGCGTTGGAGAATACGCGACAAGTTCAGGCATACGAGGTGGCGCAACTGGCGGAGACACGCTGCAAACTCGCCTCCCATCTTCGATGCGTCGGTGATTGGTGCGTAATCGAGCAACATATCACTGACTTAGTCAAAGAGGCAAAACAGTTGCGTTCTGACGTCGAAGAGGGTCATCGGACGCACAGGGCGTACGTGGCACAAAAAGAAAGTGAAATGGATGCCATGATGGATCTGCATCAGCGTGAGATGAATGAACAGCAGCAGAAGATTGAACAGTTCCGTCACGAATGCGAACGGTTAAAGCGAGCGGCTGAATCAGCTGCTATTGATGTTACTGCTGCAGGTGGCGTTTCAACGGAGCTGCAGCGTGATCATGAGGTCTTCAAGGTGAAATATCAAGATATGATGCGGTACATGGAGGAGGAGCTGGAACCCCTGGTGGCTGAGCAGGCAAAGGCTTTGCAGGAAGAGAGGCGACGTGTAGATGAACTGAGACGCGCTAATGACGCGCTGGGACTCGAGATGAAAATACGGGCGGGCCCAGCTGCGGACTCTGGAGGGAGACTGACTCTGTTTGAGGCACTTGTCCTCACTCTCCGTGTTCTCTCCGGTGCCATGGCGGACATGCGGGAGATGTCGCAGCAACGCAAGGCCCTGACGCGCTACGTTCTTGCCTATGAACAGATGTTTGGTGCGTTGAATGCCTGTGGCGACTTCATAGTTCGGCGTCCGGTGTTGCGTTTTCGGAGAATTGTAGTGGCGGTGCTGGCTGCCCAACGGCTAACGGCTCTGCGGAAGGCGGTATGGCGGTGTGGTGGTGGCGGCGTCATCCCGTCGATGGAACGAGGCACTGCACGCATTCGTTTGCCGCCAGAAACGTGTTGTTTGGTACGCGGAGGGCTTATTCGTCTACCGCCAGTTAGAGGTGACGACGCTGCAGCGGACTTTCTGAGCGAGGAGGCAGGAACAAAAGGGGGTGACGGGAGTGACGTTGCCTTTGTGGCTGAGCGGGAGCTGGTGCTCCCCATCATGACCCACACATCCAGTAATAACACCTCTTTGGGTGAGGTATACGTGCAGGGGTGTGCGCTGCGCAATTTCATGAGCGCATTGCTTGCCTTTGTGACGGTCCCGTCGGCGATGTGGCCGCTGCGTGACGTACGAGAGCCTTTGTGGCGGCGACTGGCGCATGGGATGTGCTCCCTGCAACGGGCGTCAATGCAGGTCGCGCGACTGGGCACGCTTGGCAAGCCACACTCGTTGTTGCACCTACCGCCGCGAGCACCAGCCCGGTCGCAAGTTGCGTTACCGTGGGGAGAGTCACTGCCACGTCCGCCGCAGTCTTATGGTGTGACTGTCACGCAGCGGTTGCCACTGTACGACCACGAAAGCGCAGGCGCCACCACAAAGCGTACAGCGCGCGGACAGACCGCCTCATTTGGGCATGCGCAGGGGATGGATGTGAAACGCGCCTCAACCGCCTATCCGACCCCGCAGCCAACAGTTCACGCAGAGGACACGCTGAGTCTGGAGGAGGCCCTCCGTCAGTCCTTATTGCGCGACGAACAGTTCAGCAGTGACCCGCAGGAAATTCAGGCAGGGAGTGGGTTTGCCTCTGAGGTGCTGAACGTCATTCGTGCACTCGATCAGCGTGTGGTGGGGGCCTTGGAGCGACACATGCCGTCAGCAGGGCGTCGCCCGCATCCGTGAGAAAATTTTGGCGGGAAGAGGTGGGAGGCGCTGGCATTGCGTCATATATTCTTTGATATTTACTGTCATATTTGTTGTTGTTGTTGTTGTCGTTGTTGTTGTTGTTCAGTTCATCATTTTTTTTTTTGTTTGCTGGAGGCGCTCTTTTGTACAGTGTGAGGAAAGACAGGAAAACATTCCGTGTTTGTTTGGTTTTGGCGGCCGCCATGACGTTGGGGGCCTTGTTTGCGGTTTTTCTGTGTGACTGAGTTCTGTGAGTGTGTTGTTCTCTCCCTTTTTGTCTCTTTTCCACCCTGTTTTTTTGCTGTGCCACTGGCATGGCGTCGGTGTTTGTCTTTGCGTTAGGTTTCCTCCACAAATGCGGGATGCGTGGGTTATCGGCTCTCTACTGTCTGGCATGCGAGCGGGAGGGCTGTCTTTCGAACTCGGACTTTGTGAGGATGTGCAGAGCCCTTGACACGTCGGAGGACTGTCCGACACATTTGGATTTTCACGAGACTTATTTGGGCGACGCAGGGGCGGCAGCGGTCCTTCGCACGGTGGCGATTATGCGATGGGTTCGAAGCGTCGATCTACGCGATAGTGGGGCAGGGACGAAGGCTGTGGCGGCGTTGGTGGCGGTTGCCGATGAGCACCCGAGCCTGCGTTGGGTGGACCTGCGTGGCGGAAGCAACGACGTGTTCGCGATGTCAGGGCGGCGGTTGCTGGCAGTGTTGGGCCGTTGTCCGATGTTGGTAGTTCACGCCAACTACGACGATCTTCCTGCGACGATGGCGCACAGGCTGCGGGCGGCCAACGGCCGTAATCAGCAGCGGCAGCAGGAGGAGGCAGCCGCAATTGAAGCAGAAAAAATGGCCTACTTGCCGGTGCTAGACTCACTTCAAGGTGAGGGTCGCGAGGAGGATCTCTTCTACCTACCCACGCATGACCCCGTTGGATGCCCGCTCTACAGCGAAGACGCCAATCTACTGCACCTAGTGGAGAGCCTTAACACATACATGGAGGACTACTTGGAGAGCTACCAGTACGTTGGTCGGGTGGCAGCGCAGTTGGCAGTCGACCTGGGCGCGGCGATTCTTCCATGCATTCGTGCAACCGCTGTTGCCGTCCCACCAACCGCGGCGACAGGTACGGGGCGTGTGTATCCCAGCGATGTCAAGGCAATGGTGCGGGCGGTGGATGCCCTTCTTGGTGGATTGCGTGTGAACCCGTTTCTTCTTGAGGAATTGATTGCTACTAGTGGACCCATTTTGGAGATGTATGTGACAAAACTGAGGGAAACACGCGGGGAGTATGAGTCTCTGGTGGCAGCTCGCCTGGGATTGTTTCCCTCCCACCGAGAACGAAGTCTGGTAGTTGAGATGCGGCCCTTGTACAACCGTATAGTTGCGGCACTTGTTCAGCAGTCCATGACGAAGCTGCCGTCGATGTGTCAGGTGGAGGAGCACTTGCGTCGCGTGCGCATCGAGGTGTTAAACCGACTTCTGGAGGGAAGAGAACGCGTGCTTCCGGTTCTACTCACGCAGGTGCAGTACTTCGCGTACAACCGTCCCACACAGGCAAGCAAGTGGGCGGAGGCCTATGTAAGGAAAAAAGAGGCCTTGCCGCAGGAGCTGGGGAAGGTGGAGATAGACCGCGAAACAGAAGAGGCGCACGACGATGACGTTGCTGCTGCATCACCCGACGCCCTACAGAAGCGCGGCAACATGTGCATAGAGGCTATGCGTGAGCTCCGTGAAGTGCTGCAGGACCCCTACACTGCCGCTCGCTACTCTGTCACAAGGCCGCTGTTTGAAGTGCTTCCAATGGAAATACGAGTGTTTCTCTGCGACTTGGTGTTGAGGCGTGCGGCATTGCTTTACACTCCGACCATATTTTTAATGGAGAAGAAGGCGCAGCCACCGCGACGGAAGTTAGAAGATTGGCTGCCGACGACAAATACAGACGATCCGTTTGATATTGTCCGCATCTTTGAACGGGTTCGCTGCCGAAGAGAACTCTCAGAGGTGCTCTGTGCCTTTGAGGAGTGGTACCGACTGCGTCAGGTGGAGTGCTACGATGTAACGCACGTCAGTCGACAAGAACTGCTGTCAAGAGTGCAGCGTATGTAAAGTAAACACCACGGCACCAAAGTATAAAGAAAATAGGGAGAAAGAAAAATCAAGGAGACAAGTAGACACACACACACACACACAAATACATGTAGATGCTCATTTTTATTTGTACTTTTAGTTCCCTTCGTCGTTGATCTCCACCCACTCCTGTGATCTTTGATTGCACCCTCCTTCCCCTCTTTTTTTCCTTCACATTGAACGCAGCTACAGTGACACATGCATGTGAAGTTAGTTACCCAACGAGAGCTTCTCGGTGTGCCGCTTCGCGGCATCGCACTGACTCACCCATCAAACCCCGTCGTCTTTCTTGACATTGCGTGTCCGAGGTCGGCTGCTGGCGGTGAGGAGAATGGGATGCCGAAACGCATTTTGCTTGAGCTTTTTGCAGACCTGGCTCCAACGCTGGCGTCAAACATGTACGGCCTGTGTGTTGGAAGCTCGACGCGTATCGTGGACCAGAAACTGCAGCCGGCGGGCTACAAGGGAACGGTGCTGCATGATACTCTCGTCGGGCAGTACCTCATTGGCGGGGATGTGATGGGCGGTGGTGGGAGTGGCTTTTTCTCCGCACTCGGTGAGCGTCAAGGCCCGCTGCCGGTTCCTCCGAATGAGCTGGAGGCTCTTACAGCAACCGCGCCGTCTCGCTGCAAGACCTCTCAGGGCCTTTACATGCTGTACTGGAACCACACCCCTGGCACCGCCTCGGCGATGGCATTAAAAGTGGCGTCTTCGTTTCGCCTCGACACGGTTGAGCGCGGGGCGGATGCCACGATGCCAAATGATGCTATTCTCATTGGACGAATGGTGCACCGTGACGCCGAGGCCCACGCAGCGGCGAAGGGCCAGCTGTTGGAAATGACAAAGGCAGTGTTTCACGCCAAGCGGGAGATGGTGCCGAGACTGCTGCCCACAATTGTGTTGTGCGGTGAGATGTGAACATAAATCTGCCTCTTTTTTTTTTTGATTGCGTCTTCTCTCTTTCTCTCTATTTGTGTGTGGGAGGGGGTTTCTCGGTGGGTGTGTTGGGCTGCTGTGGAGCCGAGAGGGAGGGTTATGCGTGTATTAAGCAAAAGATAAAAGCTCGAAGCTAAAAACGTTTTCATAGACTCTTTCGTTGGATTTTCTCTGCGTGTGTGTGTGTTTTTTTCTTTTTGATTACGTTTGTGTCTGTGTTGGCTGAGGGTCAACCCTTTTTTTGATCTTCTTCTTTTTATTCGTGCTTGTCCCCCTCAATCTCCAGGTGTGGCGTGGTGTCAAGGGAGGAGGAGCGCGGTTGGCAGCACATGTCCGACGCATCGAACGAGAAGCATGTGGTTATCGCACTTTGTGGTTCGGCGAAGAAGAAGCGGCAGTCTTTCGACAAGCTGCAGCGGTATTTGGAGGATGTAGGAGCAGCACGCAGCGGCAGCGAAGGCTGCGGCGACGTACGCTTTACGTTTTCGTTTCTAGAAATGCACTACGACGAGGTGGAAAATAAATTCTCGACAGTGACCAGGGAGGACGCGGATGTGGTGCTACACAAAATAAGTACGCTGCCTCCCAGTGCCGTGGGCGCCCTGCGTCGGTGGTGTGTCGTGGCCTCGAAGGAGCGTCGCCGCAGACACCTCCCGCCCGTTATCCTCGTTGACCCTGTGGAGAAGACGCGGCTCGTTTTGCGGCGCTCGCTGATTTACAAGCTGCTGGGCAGTCATTTGAAGCGGCCCTTCTGCCAAATTCCCTGCTCGTGGTTGTGGACACGCGACGAGGTATCGTTGGTGCCTCTTGGCTTTGTCTCGCTTGGGTTGAACGACGAGGAGGCCGCGGGATCCCCGGGCACGACCCAACATCCCCCCGAGAGGTGGTGGATGGCGAAGCCGGACCTTAGCACTGGCCCACCCTTCACACATCACATGGTCATATGGAAGGGCGTCCAGCCGAAGTCAGACCTGCCGGAAGAGGTGCGGTGTCTGCTTCCACCTAGCGGCAATGCCTTTGTAGTGCAGGAGTTTTTGTCGTACGCTCTTCCCGTTGTTATCAAAGTGTACTGCATTGGCAGTCGCGTGTTTGTGAAGGCGGTCTCGACCACACCGCTGCTGCGACGTGTCTTGTCTGGCATGGGGGCTCCCGTGTTTGTAGATTCACAAAGTAAATTTTTAAATGAAACCGGCTGGGAGGAGGAGGAGGCGTGCTGGAGAAGCTACCTTGCAGAGGGAGGACGCGCCCACACACAGTGCAGTCAAATCGCCAAAGTTTTGTTTCAGGGGCTGGGGTTGACGTTGTTCGGGTTTGACCTGCTGTTGACACCTGAACACGGGCTGCAGCAGGGTAGCACTTTACCGGCGGCACTCTCTATATCACAGAAAACGTCGCCACACACTATATTGCTTGACACATCACTCTTTGATGTAGTCACGGGTGCTCCTTCAGCGCTGCTTTGCTCCGCCTCCCCAGTGCTTATTGATGTGAACTACTTTCCAGGCTTCGCGGGAGTAGAAGATGCTGCTGAGCATATGTTGGATGCCATCAAGGCAAAGGTTCTGGAAGCTTCAGTGACGCACGTAAGGCCCGTCTTGGAAAAATTGGCCCTCGACTGTCACCGATGCTGCTAAAAAGGAGATGGAAACATGCATTTATTTACTTATATTTTTGGTTGTTTTGTAATCTTATGCTGAAGTGAGTCAGTGTGCCCACGCGTTCGATGCTGTGTTCTTGTTGCTGTCTCCTTCCTTGTATCACTCTTCGCTTTACACGTGGAAGACGTGGGCGACCGATCTTGCTACTTTTTGCGTCAGGAGCTGTTTGGTTTGTTGTTAAGGTGTGCTGCACGTGTTCTTCTCCCCCTTTTCACTTCCTCCCGCTGTTGCTGGTGGGTCATTTTCCCTCAGCGCGTAGGCATCGTGCTGTGTCGTGGTGGTGTTGAAGGCAATTTTTATTTTTATTCTTTGAATAAAAAAATCGCTTTTGCAGCGAGACAAAAGAAGGCAGAATCGCAGGCCCGCCCAGCGTACACTTCGGCATAGCGAGATAGAGAGATAACCACGACCGCAGAAGAAAAGTAATAGAAAAAATATGACAGCCGCGCCGCAGAGATGCAGAGAGGGTAATTCTTGGCGACACGCCGCATCTGGAAGCGCCTTTCCACCGGCGCTTCCACCCAGGCATCCAGCCACCGCAGTCGTTGGCAACGCCGACGAACACGCGGCCCCGCCCTCCCTCATACGAGACAGTAATGAGGTTGAGATTTTACAGCACCCACTTATCACAGCGGCCGATTACTGCGACAGAAAGCAACTTCTTTCACATATATCGTTTCTTAGTGGTCAGTTGCGGCGGGCAGAGCTGCTGTTGCAGAATGCATCCTGCGCGATGGTGTCCGATGCGGAGTTGGCCCGCTTCGATCCATTTCTTGCTCAGGAACACATTGACCGTCTTGAGAGCTCCCTAGCACAGGTCGCCCTCTTGCGTGAGGTGGAACTGGAACGGAGTCGTGCACTGGAGGAGGAATTGCATGGGCTGCGCCTGGAGGGTAGTCGTCTGGTGGAGCGTGTCGAAAGCCTAGACAGTCAGGCAACGACGCTGGAGACAGAAAACAAACGGCTGAGCAATGCTTTGTCCTCCGCCCAGCTTGAGGTGGAGCGGCTGCGGGTGGAGGAGACAACTCTGCATCACCGGCTGTCGTTGATTGAACAGTTGCAGGAAGATGGCCATCGCTACCAGGGCGTAAATGTCATTGTTACCCCACCGCGGCAGGCTGAGGCACGGCAAGAGTGCATCCTGGCGATAAAGGAGCTGCAGATGCAGGAAACGCTGCACAGGTTTTCACTGCTGGTGGATATGTTAATGGAACCCATTTGCATCGCCTTCGATGCGGGAGTCGTGTGGATCACGGAAACGCAATTGCATCGTGCCAGCGTGCAACTACACAACGCAGTGGTGCCTGGTTTCCCAAACGACAGCGGTGGAATGCCGACAAGTATGGGGGAGAATAGCCCGCTTGTGGATGTGGGGGATGACACACTTCCACCTGCCGCCGTGGGCGTGGAGCCTTCATGTGAACGGCAATTGCGCCATGAGTTGGAGGTGGTAAAGGAGCGATGCCGTGTGGCAGAGCAGCAGCGGGAGCGGATGAAAGGTTTACTTCATGAAGAGCAACAGCGGACGGAGGGGATGGCTAGAGAGCACTGCCAGCAACTCCAACATGTCCATGAGCAGGTGGTACATGAGCGACAACACATTATGGAGAGTCTCATGGTGGAGGTGGAGGAACAGATGCGGAATGCTTTCCGTGACGGTCGTCTCTATGAGAAACGAGTTAGAGACGAAAAATTTCAGAAGCGGAAAGCTTCCGCAAACCACACAGCTGGTGTTGCTGGCTTGGCGCAACGGCGCCGAGTGGGAAACCTGCCGCGTGATTCATCCATGGCCTTGGAGGAGCAGACCGCTACTGGTTCTTGTAGCAGCAACAGCAGCAGGGGTGGTGATGGGGCCGTGTTGTCCAGGGTGGGGGGAGAAACAGTGGAAGCTGGTTTATTCTCTTTCCACAGTCAACAAAAATAGAGCGATATAAACTACAACCACGTTTTTATTTTTACTTTTGTTCTTGCTGAAGCGAGGGTAATACAACGAAGTTTTATATCCCGTTTTTAAAGACTGTTTACCGCGTTGTTGAATGATGGAGACGCAAAGTGCCGTTGCTGCAGTGGAATGTTCCTCCATTTTCCTTTGTTATATCCTCTTTAATTATTAATTATTGTTTGCTTCTGTGGCTGGTAGCGGCCGTTTGCGGCGGATCACGGCTGAGCGGCCTTTTATGGCGGCCCCGTTAACGGCGATGTTGCTGCTCGCAGGGGCATACTACGTGACGCGACTGGCGCCTCGGGTGACGCAGCGGGTCGCGATGGCACAGGGCGGAATGGGTGCTACACAGGCCTTCCATGCGCACCAGTCTTACCGCCGTCACGAGTCGGGCTTTGCGGCCATTATGTCGGAGCGGGAAGCCTTGCTGCTGCTTGGATTTCCGGAGGATGTCGCTGATGGAACATGTGTCCGCCCCTCAGACAAGCAGGTCAAGGAACGCTACTACACTCTGATGAAGCAGTTGCACAGTGATGTGAGTGGCAGTCCATACATCGCCACGAAGCTTAATGAGGCCAGGGATGTACTATCGGGGCGATGAAGTGAGACTGCTGCGGAACCGCACGTATCCACACAGACGAACGCAGGGATATATATATATATATATATATATATGCTCAGTTGAAATCAAGCTCACATTCTTTTTTTTTATTTGCTGGTAACGGTTTTTCAATGCCAATCTCTCTTTCTATTTCATATATCTGTGTCAGCTACGTCCGCACATCTGTAATGTGTCCCAGTGTAACATGCTCAGTTATTCTTTTCAATGGGTTTTTTACTTTGGCTCCACTCACACATGTGCATTGCATGAAGAAAAAAAAAGGCTGTAGGGGAGGCGCATGCAACCCTCGGATGCATTAACTGAGGTGGCAGAGCAACTCCATGCAGCGCTTGAGTCGGCAGCGCGACAGCTTCGCGCTGGAAGACGTGTCCGGTGTTCTTTGGCGCTTCTTCCATCTGTTGCGCTGGCGGGAATGCCGCATCGATGGGGTACTGTCGAGGTGATTCAGCTGCAAGAGGACCTTTTTGAATTACTGGTCGGCGTTGGCAGTGTGATGCTGGCGGAGTCGTTTATGGGACTTCTGAGAAGATTACAACATCCTTTCAGGTCGCTGACGGATGGGGGCGACCCCGCGCCCCCGATTATTGGTCCCCTGGTGAAACGACTGCCCCCGGAAGGGGTGTTGGCAGTGTCGCTGCTGCTGCTTCCTGCGCACACGGATCTCTGGAATGGACGACGGCGCGGGCTGCGGGAGACAGCCCGCGCCAGTGCTGTAGCTGAGGAGAGGGTTGTGCATTTCTTGCTGCCACTGCTGTTGCAGGAGATTCTACTGACATCTCTCCTCCTGAGCTTCCACTACAAGAAGCAGGAGGTTTGGGTGCACCGCTGGTGGGTGGTGCACCAAATTTTAACATTAGACGACTTGGATTTGGAGGCGTTTCACACGCATGATCGCGCTGTGTTGTTTGAAGCTGCAGATGGGCACCCCATGAATTACAACGCCTGGAACTACCGACGACAGGTGTTTGCGTGTCTTTTTAAAAGAGAGAATATTACGGAAGGTACCATCAGGGCGTTGCTGCTGGAGGAGCTAAACGCCGTAGTGGAGTTCTTTGAGCGGCATAACGGCGACACTTCCGCCACTGTGTACCTAACGTTTCTTCTCGAGCAGGCAACGGCACGGTGGGGCGCCACTGACGATGGCCACAAATTTGTTGCCTCACACGTATGGAGGAGGCTGCTCTCAGTGACTGCGCAGGAGTTGCGGCGACACTACGATAAGGGACATGAGGCTGTCTGGGTGCTGCGCCTTGCCCTGATGCGGTGGGCTTTATGGGAACGTCCTTCATGTGGCTGGACGCTCCAAGACGAACTGGAGTTTATTGACACGTACGCGGCTGTGGCGACAGTGTTGGGGGAGGAGGAGGGTGGAGCGAACATGAGGCCAGACATTACATGGGTAAACGTCTCAGGTTCGTGCTGGTGGACGTCGTACCACGCGGTGCGTTATGGCGTTCAATTGTTGAGGATGCTGTAGGTGTAATGTGGCGGCCCATGTTGTTGTTGTTTTTTTTTTTCCCCTCCTCCTGCTACTACCACCACTAGTATTGTTTTTGGCTGTGTATGTGTGTGCGTGTGGCCTGTCACTCACTCCGGATGTCCTTAGGGGGTTGAGGACGAGGGCCACAGGCGCTTCTTCACGCCCGGGATGCTTGTTGCCACCCAGGAGTATACAGCGTGGCGGTTGCAGCCGTCCAACCTCTACAAATTTGCCTCCTTCACGAATAAGGCTCCCAGCACCGGCAGCTTGGACGCGCCGTTGATGCAACTTTGACGCAGGTGCTAGACCTACCGTTTGTGCCGCTTGTTGGCTGCCACTTTGTTTACTTCCAGCGCTGTCCTTAGCCTCTGCTTTGCCTTTTGCACTCCCTGCACCTCCCACTCCTCAAGATTGCGAACGAGTTATTCCAAGTATTAGGGGAAAAAAGTCTATCTGAAACATCTAAAATTGGGTGTTGAGCGGGCGGAGAAAAAAAAGAGCAAGTACGTGTTCGTGTAATAGGAGAATTATCTACACAAACCCAAAGCCCATGACAGAGACTATTGGCGATTATTTTGTTCTCCGCTCGGAGGGGCACATCCACTCCAGTGATGTACGACATGTGTCGTCATCCAGCGGGGTGCTTCTCACCGCGTCGCGCGATCACACTGCGATGGTTCTCCCAGACCATCCCTGCTCAGACACCATCCCGCCCGGTCTTGTTTTGGCAGGTCACACGGCATTCGTGAACTTCGTCATCTTTCACCCCTCCATGACGCTTCTTGACGGCGAGGCCTGCATTGTCACAGGCAGCAACGATAAGCACGTGGCGTTGTGGAACCCTGTAACTGCGGCGCTTGAGGCAGTACTGGACGGTCATGCGCATGGAGTCTGCTGCGGTGTTGTGATGTCACCCGACTGTGGTGATATCGTGACAGGCGATTGGGGGGGCGTGTGTGTTGTGTTTGACTGCGCAACTGGTGGCATAAAGCAAAGCTACACCGAGCATAAGACGGCTGTTCGAGCCGTCGCTCAGCTGCCGGGAACGAGCACCATTTTGACTGCCTCGGGCGACAAGACAATCCACCACTGGGATATGGTGACGGGGGCCACGCTAGCCGTGTTTGTTGGTCACAGCGACGTTGTGCAGTGCATCTGTGCGATGAGTGCAACCCGCTTCGCCACGGGGGGAAACGACGCAACGATTATCATCTGGGACACGACGATGCGTTCTACCCCACTCTGCCTCTTGACAGCGCACTACAGTCTGGTCTACGCCCTTTCCTACTGTCCGGCACGACGGCTGTTGTTCTCGGCCTCGGAGGATCGGTCCTTGAAGGTGTGGCGGGGTGGTGTGGTGGACGTGGCCTCGTCCGACCTGCAGGCGGAGCCCGTCGTCGTGCAGAGCATCAGTCACCCCTGCGTGATTTGGTCTGTTTGTGTGACAAGTGCGGATGACGTTGTGACCGGTGGCTCTGACGGTGTCGTGCGAATGTGGACAGCGGACGATGAAAAAATGGCGTCTGTGGAGAGGCTGCAAGCACTTGAGGCGGCAGTAGCCGCGCAAACGATTGACGTGAAGGTTGCCATCAGCGCCGGTCTCGATACGACGATGACGTCGTCAGTGGATCAGCTGCACCTTTGGAAAGGCACGCAGGAGGGCGAACGCCGCTTTGTCCGCACAGAGGGTGGTACAATTGAGCTCTATGTCTGGAACCGTGGCTGCTGGGAAAAAATTGGAACTGTGGTGGAGGGGCCTCAGCAAATGCATTTTACGGGTACGCCGCAGCCGCGAAAGAAGGAGTACCTAAACGGTGTGCCGCATGACTACATCTTTTGCGTGGATGTGAATAGTAATTTACTCAAGCTTACCTACGACAGGGGGCAGAGTATCCCTGAGGCTGCGCAGAAGTTCATTGACGAAAACAGCACCGTGGTCTCTCAAGCGCATAAGGAAGAAATAGAAAGCTTTATTCTGCGCAACATTGATCCGAGTGATATTCAGCAGGGAACAGGAACCACCAACACGGCTCCTGCGGCAGGCAGCACTGTTGCTTCTGCTTTTGGTGGAGGCGATAGTGAGCCGGTCTTCTCGCAGTACGCCCGTGAGGCTGCCGCATTGCAGCAGGCTGGTGCCACTTACACTCCAAGTTGGGGCGAGGCGCTGCGCAACCTCCAAACGGCGGGGGACTTTACAAGCGACGTTGCCTTTTCAGGTTACGCACGGGAGGGGATGTTACTTCAGCAGGAAACCACACGGTGGGCGAGAGCACCTCCGGCCACAGCGAGGGGGGACACAAACTGCAGTATTGTTAGATGGAACACCTACAAACGTTTCACGTCATTTAATATCACTGGGGCAAAGAATAAGATCGATGAGTTGACGGGTAACGCGCAGCTTAGTGCTTTGGTGGATCGGGTGGTAGCAGCGGCGGGGGAAGAACCAAAGCAAGCCCTGCTGGATGAGGTGACGACGCTGTACCACAGATTGCCCGAGTCCGCGCGCTTTCCCGCGTTGGACCTCCTTAGCCACGTCCTTGCGGTTGCCGCCCACCCGTTTGGTTGGGTGCAGCTGCTCCTATCTGCTGACGGCAGCGGCGGGAATGCACCCGGCACACAGGACTTCTTTCGGGGGTGCGTTCAAAATTTGAGTCACGTCACTGATGCGGAGGCTCTTGTGACGACACGCCTCTTCGCTCACGTGATCGCGGCGCTCGATAAACCGCCAGCGGGGGTGCAGCTGAACGCGGAGGAGGTGGCACTGCTCCTCGCAATGCTTGAGAAGCCGCCACACCTGCTGCTTAAAATAAAGCACAATAATTTGAAGCCTGCCTTAAGTGCACTTCTGCAAAACGCAGCGGTGTTACTGGCGGGGGACCCGGCGGTGCTTGGCCCCGAAGGGGCGCGGGAGGCCACGCAGGGAGTCGTGCGCCTGCTAGCACACTGGATTATTCTCGAGCCCATCTTCTCTCAACATATGCGAGACATTCTAGCAACGGCTATGACGCTAATGTTGCCCGACAGAACAGGAAGCAGCGGTGGCGGCAGCAGTCAAACCTCCGCCATTGCGGTGAAGGCGGGACGCACGCTACTTCTCAATGCGTTGCAAGCATTAAAAGTAGGACCGGAGCCGCATTGCAGGGAGGCGGCCACAACGCTTCTGAATCTGTTGGATGCCACAGAATAGCACTAAACGAAGGCACCATTGGACCTCGCACGAAGAATGCTCTTCTCGTGCAGGGCTCCAATGTACCCTCCCTTTCACTTTCCCCTCTTCTACCTCTTTGCAGTGGCTACCTACGGTACTTTGCTTTTCGTAGTCCACCTCAGTGCGTGGGAATAACCCTGCGTGGACGAGTGTTCTAGAGTCATTTACATGTTACTGTGGTGGTGTGCGTTTTAGGCCGCCGCTGCCGCTCCGCTCCGCCTTTTTTTTTCTTTTTGTTTGTCTGTTTGGGTTCATGTAGGACTTTTTAACAAATGCTCACTTCCATTATTTTTCGTTCTTTTTTTTTCTGCCTTGCCTCGTTTTAATCACTGTGTGTGTTTACGCTGCGACGGTGGCCGGGGAAACGGAAGGAAGAGTAGGAGGCGAAAACGGTTTTTGACAGATACATTTGAAAAGTCACACAGAAAAGAAAAATGGGAGGAGAAACGGGGACCGACGGGTCAGTGAAAGGCTTAAACTCAGAGGTGCTTATCGCGACGAAACCGCTTATCAGTGACTTTTTCCGTCACGCGCACCAAGTAGCCATGCAAAAGTTGTTTGGGCAACGCGCGCTGAATTGCAGCCCTTTTGATCTCCCATCGCCCATGTCGCAGCAGGGTCTCTCTCAGTCCAGCGTGTCGGTTGAGCATGAAGAAATGAGTGCTGCTAGCTGCGCCGCCATACTTACCTCGGATGGACCCTCCCGTCTGAAGCTGTTTGTTCTTTCCCCGTCAGTGGCAGAGCCGCCGCGGTACTGCTGTAAAGGTATCCTCGCCGAGACGGAGTCCCTGCATGCGAAGCATGCCGTAGAGTACGAGTTTCTCGTTCCTGCAATCGCCTCGGCCATCGAGGGCGTCGTCATTGCACATGCAAAGTGGCAACGGTGGTTAACTGCGCTGAGGGCGCTGCGGCAGAAGGACTCTGAGGTGGAGCTGGGAGCAACTGCTCTGCAGTATGTACCAGAGGCGGCTGACGCGGATGGAAACACGAACGACGATGCTGCCTTCGCTGATGCAGGGCTATCGAAGAACGCGAAACACTTCCCCGAGACGAGCGATGTGCCGGGCATCACCTTTTCGGAATATGTGCATCGAATTGTCGAATACACGTACGTGTCACCGTCTGTGTTATTGATTGCCTGCCTTTACATTGACCGTCTTCTCACCCACAAGGCCTCCCTGGTCCTTACAAAACATAACATCTTCAAGCTGTTCGCTGTTGCAACACGCGTCGCCAGCAAAGTCATGGATACACGGACACTTAGCAACAAGAACTTTGCCCGCATCTGTGGCATTCGAAACTCTGAGATGAATTTCCTTGAGGCACATTTTATGCGTGTTATTGAGCTGGACCTCTACGTGCCGCCTGAGGAGTTCTACAGTTACGTTGAGGACCTCGTCACGAGAGTCCCTGCCAAACCGCCAGCACCCAAGGATACAGACACGTGCGCTGCCGGCTTCGAGCCAGGGGGGAACTTCCTATTTCCCCTTGCACGCTCAGTGAGCACGGGCAGCACGGGCAGCACAGGCTACAGCGAGAGCAAAAGCGGCCGTGAGGGACAAAAAAGGGGATTAAATCCACTTCCACCCGTCGTGCCGCCACGCGGCAGAGCCACACCAGGCACCAGTCCCGTTTCTACCCCATTAAAAGGCGCTGCCGGCGTTATGGTGAGAAATAAGCGTGCTGGTGCTGAGCTAGGCAGTAAGCCGGGAGGTGGCGGTGCTGCCGTTGCGACACGTGGTGCTGTGGTGCCTCTGGTTAGTGTTAAAAATAATGAAAAGGGCGTATTCAATTCCTTCAGCTCCTCAATTGCGATGCCGGCGCCAAGGACCTCGCGACTCCGCATGTGCACCACGAGGAACCTCAAAAGCATCCGCAGTGACTGCAATACAATTGATGGTAGCATGACCTTCAACGGCGTCACCGCGTGTTCGGAGCGTGGGAAGGTGCAGGGGTAAACCCAGCCGGAGTGAAGTAAGGCGTCCGTCGGAGGCAGTCTGAGAAGACAGTTGATTGCCGTTTATCAAGTCTCCTTCAATTTCTTTCTCTCGTTGTTCATCCCACTCTCTTCTTTTCTCTTGATGATGTCGATTGCACCAGCCGGCAGGGGGTAGGGGCCGAGGCACCAGCAAGGCGGGAGGGATACGTATGGAAGGATAGGTAAAGGGAAAATCTGCAGCTACGAGTGGAAAAGAAAATAAAGAATTAAAAATGTGGTGGTGAATGAATCAACGTCTGGTACTTAGAAAGAAAACAACAACAACAACAACGAAAACGTTCCTTACAAGACAAGAGAATTCATTTGAATCTTTTTCATTTATTGTGTGTGTGTGTGTTTTTGTTACTTTTTTAGTGTACGGTAAAAATTTTTTCTTTGCTTTTGAATGAGAGGGAAAACAGAAATGGGCCAGAGTTCTTGTTACAGCAGTAACGGTGTAAGATCACTGAATCAAAAAAAAAACGAACTACAGCCCAGGCGCCCGGTGCGCACACCAAATTGAGTGCTACGTGTCTGCCCATCTCTAGCGCCATCATAAAAATCGATAAAAAACATAACTAGCACGAGGCAAGGCCTCAAACGTATTCAAGGAGTCTCATAAATATATACATATATATACAAATATATATATATATATATATATATATATATATGTATATATACAATACTATTATTGTTATTATTCAAAAGGATGCTGGCACCCGATTAATCAACAAAAGAGGTTTGACAAAGAAGGTGGGACTGGGTGATAGCGGAATGAACAGGAACATGCCTTGGTAGATTACCTTTGTGTTGTTTTTGTTTGCTTGTTTGCTTTTTTTTTTCCTCGTCCTACCGCAAAACTCCTGTATTATAGTGTTATTTACTTGGAGGAGACTCCGGTGAGTGCGGGCCTATAAAAGGTCACCACTGCTTCAGTCAGTATCAGACCCAGTTGTTGTAGATTAGTGTATGGAACAATTGGTTTGTTTGTGTGTGCATTGAATGAATTTTATAATGAGGTAGGCAGTACATAGTATAATGCATCAAACTGATAGAGTTTTTAATACTTTTTTTCCTTGGCAGGCATAGGAGAGGTAAAACCCTTCTCCAGAGACCTGCTGAACTTGTATGCTGCCCTTCTCCCGAACAATACACTTGCCTCTGCCTCGTGGTGGTGGTGGCTGTTGACGAGGGCCAGCGGGATCTGCTTTTCTACTACTTGTTATATGTGTAAGCATATACAAGCGCGGTCTGTTTTGTTATTTTTGGACAGCTTTGGTAGAAACAAAAGAAAAAGAGAAATTCTACTTTTTATTTTTATTTTACGCCTTTGGCTACGTGTGCTTCATCATACATTTTTATCCATAGGTAAACGTTATTTTTTTTATTTGGGCAATTAACAGCACACTGTGTGTGAACCCCATTTTTTTTCCCCCTCCCCTGCTTAGTGCGTGTGTTTTTGTTTTGTAGGTTTTGTACCTGCTTTATCAGTATTGATGCTTATGCTTGTTTGGTTTCGCGGGCCATTACCGTTGGGCGAATTTTGCGCTTCTGGTTTTTTTCATGCGCCTTTTTTTTTGTTCTTCTTTTGTTGTCATTTTTGTCTGTGAGAAACTGCGTCGTTTGATTTTGTTGCTTTGAACTTTCCTTTTTTTTTTTTTTTTTTGGGGGGGAGGGGGTGCGCTCCTCCGTGCCAACCCGCGCAGTAATGCGTGCGGTGGGGCGTGCAGGTCGAAAGAATGATCGACGGGGGAGGCGTGGCACCACCGTCCCTGGCACCCGCAGGGATTGGCGTACGTGCTTCTGCGCCACAAGCGTTAGGCCTCCGGACACGTGGGAGCGAAGTCTCCTGTGCGTGTGTGTGTGCGGCGATGGGATATGGGAAGAGAAGCGAAGAAGGGAGAGCGAAGAAGAAGTGGGCCATCTCGGCTCCGTCTGGCACTTAACTATGACCACAAAGGTAAGTGAGTGGCAGATGTGGCTTGCAGGGCCACATTGCCCCAACCGTCATTGTTCTTTGTTTTTGTTTTTTTTTGTTGATTCCTGCTATTCTGTTTTACGTGACCTTTTTTTCGTTGTTGTTTTTTTCCTCCCCCGCCGTATGTGTGTGTGGGTGTGTGTGTGTGTGTGTGTGCAGCTGTGTGGTCCCACTCTATTTATATCTATATAGCATACATATCTCTTTTTTGTTTTTGCCTTTTGCGGCTTTCTCGCATCGGAGCAGCGAAGGGAAGGCAATTCAAAGGTGTAGGCGCGCACCACTAGGCTGCCGTCTACACATACATATAAATATAGTATAATAATAACATTATATATATAATTAAATAAATATAAATAAATATATATATTTATATATATTGATATATTTATATATATATATATATATTTGTATATCTTGGTGCGTGAGTGGGCCTACGCTCCCCAATGGCGGCGGCAAACACGGTGACTAGCGCAAACAGATGCGTGGATAAACAGCACAGCGGCAAGCTGCCCACTGCGCAGACGCTTCTCACGATCCACGCTATCTATGACCTGCCGCGGGAGATGCAGCAGCTGAACCCGCAGCGGGACCAGCTTGAGCTCGTTGCGCGGCCCATAGTGAGGTACGACTACCAGGAGCGACACATCGCCTTTATGAAGTTAAGCGAGCGTGTGATGCCCTTCTCCCCCTCCTCCATTTTGTACAAGGGGGGGCGGTTTATAGTAGACCTTGGGAACACCGCCTCCCCGAACGCGAGCACGACAAGTATGCTGCAGGGCGTCTCTCCGCATAGCTCACCATGGCCGCGATGGCGTCCCGCAGCAGAGGATGAAGGGAATGAGGAGGAGGAGGAGGACGGCAACGACAACAACCCGCAGCGAGGTATGATAAATGGAAATCAGATTATGCTGAAATACCCTTGTCCGCATGGTCTCTTGACGCTTATTGATGTCATGGTTGGCATTCGTCAGCATCGCTTAGGATCCTCCGTGGTGCGATGGATTACAGGCACCCCAGACACCAGCACGCCCTCCAATGGCGTTGGATACTTCACTGTGGCAACCGAAGAAATACGACGGAAGAAGTCTGTCACGCGTACGGTGGGCCTCAGTGTGGGAGGTGTCATCTTCTCCGTCTCTGTCAATCCCGCTGACGACAGGGACTCCATACTTGGACGTCTCATGCAAGACAAGAATCGTTACCTCAGAAGTCATGACAATGAACTCTTGGCGAAGCTGGATGTGTCTACCATGTTGCGTGATGGGTTCTCCGAGGAGGAGATTCACCGACACATGCGGCTGCTTGTGGATCCTGACTACTATGCTCGACGCCTGAAGAACCTGCTGGCGCTCTACCCGTCTTACGGGGATGCGGAATGGCGGCAGGGTGGGATGCAGCTGCTGCAGGAGTATGCACCAAAGGAGGAAGAGCTGATGCGCCGGGCCATACTGGAGATTGGGCCAGAATGCTCTACTGTCTCCGCGCGTCTCCGCCTTCTGGCCTACCGCAAAAAACACCTTCTTGGAGACCAGAGCATACTGTCTTGCCTGCAATCCGCTCTGGGGGGAAACATCAACGAAACGTTGGTGAATGAACCCGAGGTTATCTTTGAGGTCTTGATAGAAAAGTTTGGAAAAGAGCCGCGGCCATTGTCTTACCTTTTCCCAGTGCAGAAGTATACACCAGACAGACGCACGTTCTTCTTTGAGACGCTGCACTCTCCGGTCAACCACTCTGGTGAGAAGCACCGTGACATAGCCCTGGCCTCTCGCGGTCAGCGGGTGCCCTTTACCATTTCGCCGTGTGAGCGACCACTGCACTTGGGTACCTCGGGTGTGCGGCCTAGTGAGGCCCCGAGTGAAATAGAACTTCTTCGTGAAAAGTATGCCCCAGAATTTGCTCAAATTGTCCCCTCCATCGCGAATGCTCTCCAGGCGGTGGTGGAACAGAACCGGAAGCTCGTCCACTCGGTCGCAGCCGATACTAGTTTTGTTATCTTTCAGCAACAGGGGGTGAGGCTGCAGCTCTCCTTTCAGGACTTTGTGCATCGCACGGCGGAGTACACCTTCGTCTCCCCCTCCTCCCTCCTTGGTGCTATAATCTACCTTGACCGCCTCTGCCTTCGTCACCGTAACCTCATCATCACGGAACGCAACATACTAAGACTTTTCTTGACCTCCGTACGCATCGCCTCAAAGACTATGGAGTTGCGTAGCGTTAACAACCGCCACTTTGCGGAGGTCTTTGGATTAGACACGAAATCACTGAATCTTATGGAGGAGGTGTTTGTCAAGCAGATGATGTTTGACTTTTTTCTCTCCCCAGAGGAGTTTGGGAGCTACGCAAGTTTGTTACAGCCAACAAATGCTGACCGGATGCGAACTTTGTCGACACATCGTGCGCTTGCGGCAACAAGCGAGACGGTGGCCAAGGGACCGTTGAATACGCAGGAAACACAGAGGAAACTTGGCACACCGGTTGCCAATGCTGAGAACCCTCATGCCGTGAACCAGGCAGAAACTCACAGGCGGGCAGATATTAGAGGGGAATACATTGTTGATGCCAAGGAACCAACGGGAAATGCAGTTGCCAACTGCGCTCAAGTGGCGCCGTGCGCCGGGGGCGTTGGGCGGAATGAACGCAACAACCGGTTGGAGGCGTCGCCTAAGAAACTAGCCGTTGGAGTAGGTGGCGGCGGCCATGGCCTCAACTACATTAGTGTGAACAGCACCAGTAACACTGCAAGGACGGCGGGGGATAGTAACGGGGATGCCTCCAAAGTAATGGCAGTAGGCGTCAGCCAGTCGGAGCGTAAGCACAAGCTTGTGGCGTAAGTCGGCCCTGTTCACCGCGTAGAGGCGCAAATGCACCCAAAGCAGAGGACACAGCAACGACCACCACGGAAAAATAAAGATGGGGGCAGTGTGGCAGGGGCAACATCACTGACACCTTTTCCATTGAGGCAAAACGAAACTGCGATCAAACGCGGGTGACTAGAGAAAAACTATAATATAATCACTCATCCAGGGATAGTGAAGTAACCGGGGAAGGCAAAACGGAGGAAGAAGAAGGGGGGAAGGAGATCTCGCTTCCTATTTGCCTTTTTTTGTTTGTGGAGGTTTTGTTGTGATTGAGAACTTGCAAGGTGCAAGGCGCAATCAGGCAGGTATCTCGTAACATGCTCTAAGAATAGCTTTTTTTTTCTCTGCAACTTGTCAGTGCGTGAGATTTCTCACAAGAGCGTTGGAGCTCCAAAGGGCCCAACCCTACTCTCGCCGCCCCGCCCCACGAGATTAGCGGATTGGAGGTGCTTTGAGCGTCTCCTTTGCGACATTACTTACTAATGTGTAGATAATGGTGAGGAATCTTCTTGAGTACCCTTGTTGTTGGATATTAAATTACTATGTATATAACCATACAGAAAAGACGGAGAAAATATACGTTTTTTTTTGTTTTTGTTTTTTTTTTCATCCCCCTTTCCACTGTTTCTTTCAGGGGAAAAAAGTAGGGCATCGACTGTTCCATGAGCGCCGTTGTTGCTGTTTTGCCTTGCCTCTGTATGTGTGTAGGTTTGCGGTATAGAGGTGTGGGGGAGAAAGGGAATTGACGCGTGCAGGTGACTCCTGACAATCCTTCCTCGAGCAATATGGTCTTACGTATAAAGACTCTCTATCTTCCCCACGCTCTATTTCCTCTCTTTGATTGGCTGCTCCTGTGAGGCAATGCAGCGAAGGCTATGTTGGATCTTTCTGCGCGTTTTTTTTTTTTCGGCTTTTGGAGTGTCACCTTCAAAAGCTTTATTGAGGCGAGTTTACTGGGAACCACTGACCCCACGCTAGTTTGTTTTTATGTGATGAAGTTGTATCTTTCTCCTTTGTTCTCCTTTTCTCTCTCTTTCTGGGCATACCGTCATTTTTCTTTCCGCCTTTTTTTACCATTGTTTTATCTATTCAATCTTGGTTTTACCGTCTGCTGCTGTGACGGTGCCTTTTCTCTGGGGTCTTTACGTGTGCGAGAGGGGGCGTGAGCGATACTGGCGATATTTAGCTGGTTTTGTTGTTTTGTTTTTGCACTTTTTTTCCACTTCGCGCGGCATATAGATTTGTATGGCACTTGAAAACTTAGTTTCGGACTCACGCTCCCCGCTTTGGTATCTCATCGGAGTATGCTGCGTGGAGCCGAGAAGAGGAGCTGCACTCAATGGCAATGGTGTGGACTATTATTTATTATTGCCTGTTGTATCGGTGATTCTTTTCCTTCTTCCTTGCTTTTTCGTTTCCTGTGGGGCTTCTTCAATCCTTCACAGTCCCCTTCCCCTTCCCCTTCCCTACCCCTACCCCTACCCCTACCCCCATCCGTTTATCTCTCTCTTTCTTTCCGCGCTTCGGTATTTCTTCCTCTTCAATGCTGCTTTTTTTTTCCACATCGATGTGTGATGTGGCGCAATATATAAATACGCGGCGGGGGTGATCGGGGCACGCCTTTCGAGCTGTTTTATTGGTCTTTGATCATGCGTGTGTGTGGAAGTGGGAAACGTGGAGTCGAATAGCGCGGGGAAAGCATATATGTGGATTTATGTATGCACCTTTCCCTGTGTATGTTTGGGGGGATTTTAAAGGATTACTTGTGTCTTACGCATGGAGGCTGGTTTTTGGCCTGCTTTTTTTCTGTTTTGTTCTGCATTTCTCCCCGATGCAGATACTTGTGGTAGGAGTAGGGGAAGGGGGACTCTTTTTACCATACACCCTTTTTTCTTGTTTTTTTTTCCTCTTTTCCCTCTTTTGTTTCCTCTCTTTTCAAAATACCATAGTGATGGTTGTTATTATTACTGTTGTGTGTTTCTCGCGTCTTCTCATCTCTTTATCTATCTCTCTTTCAGCCCCCACAGCTGCCGGAGTCTTCCTTCGTCTGTGCATGTGTCCCTCTCTCACGGTGCGTGTGCGGACAGGCGCCCCGCGTCGCACATTTCCGCCGCGAGCAGCTATGTCTGTGCGGCACTTGGGCGTCCGTGTCACTTGCGCGCCGTCGACCTCTACCTCTCCTCTTCTTCACTTCTCTCGTCGTTGCCTCCGTCCAGGCGTCGTTGGGGAGAAGCGGGAGAGGAGGTGGGGAGAAAGCAACGTGCGCAACACCACTTTTTGGTTTTGTATTAATATATATATATATATATATATATATATTTGTCATGCGTTCTCTCTTGCTTTTAGGCATCCTCGCTGCTGTTGCCGAGTCGCGGGTGGCCTTGAGGGCCTCACTTACTGCCTGAAACTTCACTTCCTTTTCTTCTCGCACCCCCACCGACAGTTGAGTGCATTTGCGGCTCTGAAGATCACAGAATATATAAAAATATATATATTCTTATTACTGTTGTCGTTGTTGTTTTCCTCTTTGCCTTCATTTGCGGCGCCCGTCGATGTTCTACTCTGGCTGGAAGTTTCCCACACCGCAGCGCATTGTTGTGGGCGAAGGCCAGCATGGCACCAACCACTTTGTCCAGGAGACGTCCAGCCCTGGCATCTGTCTCATCCACTTTCTTTCCAGCAACATGCGGCTTGGCCCGTCTGCATCCGCCGCCAACAACGTCGCGCGCAGAGAAGGCAATGGACGCATTCACCTTAAGAGCGACGTCCCGATTCACCCGTACAGTGGCGTGTTTTACTTTGAGGTGGAGGTTCGATCCGTCGCAGCAGCGGCTGGCGGTGACGGACGCAGCTTTCCCCCGAGCTCGGCTGAGCCTGAACTTGTCATTGGAATTTGCCACGAATCTCTTCCGCAGCATGCACTGCCCGGTGAGGACTCGAGGAGCGTTGGCCTCTTCACGGCCCAGCGCATGGCGTACATAAACGGAAAGGGCGAAGGTGAGGCGGTGCGCTTCCCCACTGGCGCACGTTACCGTAGCGGCGGCGTGGCTGAGGGCAGCACAAACGATCACCGTGCGAGAGGGATGAAGGTTGGGGATACCGTTGGCTGCATCGTCAACCTCATGGATGGTACCGTGCGCTTCACCTTCAACGGCGAGCTGCTAGACGTCGTGGCCACGCTGAGTCGCCGCATGCCACGACACGGTTACTACCCCGCCGTAGGCATGTTTCGACTGCTTCCCGCAGTTTGCTTGCGAGTCGTGTTTCCGCCGCTGGGCGGTTCTGCGTCCGTCCCGCGGCCCGCTATGACACAGAGGGCGCCACTACCACCACCGGCAGCGGAATCGGCGGTGACAGCTACTACTAACACGAATTCTGCGGCAGTGGCAGGGCTGGGGTCGGCGGCGGCGGCTGCTGCTGCTTTTTTCCCTCGACAGGAAACAAGAACGACGGCAGCTGGGTACTTTTTATTTAACGTAGACAGGTACTGTGAAGGCATTGCAGACGAGTTGGTTCGCTTACATCAACAAAAAATCGCCACTGATATACAGAACGAGGGCGAGGAGGGGGCTGGTTGCTCCTGTCGGGATGCGAGTATTATGGCTGTCATACGAAAACACTTGGCAGCACGAGGAATGACGAAGGCCCTGTCGGCCTTTGAGAAGGAGCGAAAGGAGCTGCATTGCGCCACCGCCACCGCCTCCCCTCTTCAGGAGGGAAAAACGGTGCATAATCCGGAGAAGGCACATGCAACACGCTCAGAAGAAAACACCAAGAAAAATTTAAAGCACAATCTACAACGTAGGACTAATGTTGGCTTACACACCAACTTGGGCGGCAAAGTGGTGGATGAGGAAAGTCAAACCATTGCCTACAGTCTTCATATTCAGCAGTTGCGGGAAGACATTGGTCGTGGCGACATGTTCGCCAGCACACAGCGAATTCTTATCACCGGTGTTATATCCCCCACGATGCGCAACAAAATTTCCGCCGTGATGGAGGATGTGAATAGGTTGCCTAGCGACTTTTGGGGCACTATTTTTTTTGCACAGCGGCGGGACATCCTCTTTCTGTTGCGGGCAGCGCACCTGGTGGAAGTCACTCTTGGCGCCATGGAGGAGGGACTCGCTGCGCTGCGCTCGCGTCTCGCTGAGAGGGAAGAGCCAAACAGGGGCGCGACGTTCGAAGCCGCCGACGCGACCTCTACAAAGGCGCCTCTCACGACGGCTGAGCTCATGAAGCTTGCGTTTCACATTCTTCTTGAGCCCTTTGATGCGGTGTCGGCGGCCGCCAGGCACTACCAGTGTGCCCCCTCCGCGGGAGTGCGAACAGGGGATGCGGTAGCCTTTGGCATGCTTGATGAAGCCTTTGCCAAGAGAGAGTCCGGGTGGGTGAGCGACGATCTGGCAGCCCACCTCTTCTTCAAGGAGGACAAGGCCCTGTGGTCTGGACCAGAGGCACCGATTACACTGCTGGTGCGACGCAGCGTGCCAAACATACCACCACCGAAACCGAAACATCAGCGACGCATCGTCCAAACGCTCTCCATGCTGCTGTCGCACCAACGTGCCGTGTGTACCCGAGCGGAGGAGCCGTGTTATGCGAATGCGTCTTTGACGTGGGCAGAGGACTGGCTACTGCTCTTGCAAGACGCAAAGGTGCAGTATCGCGCCACTTGTTGGCGCCTCCTCCTTCACGCCATTGAGGAATTCAACGGCGCCTTGGAGTGTCGACTCCTGTCCTGGATATCTGGGCACGAGGAGGAGATGCAGAAGGCTGAAAAGGGAGGGGGATTGGGCCAACGCGGCGCCACCGCACATCGGCACGAAGGTGTAGGGGGGCGCTTGTTCCCCTCGCTCCGGTCAGCGTGGCGCCATGTTCATGCTGCGGCTGCACTAGAGCCACTGCTCAACATCGTAACAAAGGCCTTTAGTGACAGGCTCCATCGCGCCTCCACGTCGGCACAACTCGCCACAATGGCGACACAGAACAATACATCATCTTACTTTGAAAAGGGTCCAAAGAGAGGCCTTTCCTTCCCATGTGTTTTTATGGATAGTGAACAGGACGAGGATGACATGCAGCCAGGTGAAGCCGCATCGGAGCTTGCAAGCACGTCCGCTGCAAACCACGGCAGCCACAACAGCCGCAGCGCTGACGCGTGTAGGAGGGTGTCGTGTTACAATGATGATGTTCGCCTAAGTTTTATGTATATGAAAAGTATCTACAAGGCCGCTTTTGCGTAAAAGGAGCTGAAGTTTTCCCGCCATGCGTAATGCTTCTTTTTTGTTTGTTTGTTTGTTTGTGGTGTGCACGTTGACTTTATTTTCGTTTTTGAACGCATTGTTTCTTATGCTTAGTTTTTCCATCGCGGCGGTTTTTATTTTCTTTCCTTGCACCCTGTCTCCTTTACCCTGGTGTTTCGCATTGGGGAAAGGTGTCTCTTTCCCCAACCCAACCCACCCCGCACAGGCGGAATGTCTTTATTATTATTATTATGGTGCCTTTGTGTTTTTTTTTGTTCTTGTTGCTGTTTCTTTTGGAAGGTTTTTCCATGGTCCCGGATTCCCTGTTTGTGCCTTCTTTTTCGACAGTTTGTTGGTGTGGTCATTGTCGCACTATGCTTCGGGCGTATATAAGTGCGCCTTTGTCCGGTGTGGAAGAGGAAAAGGAGGAAAAGAAGAAGAGGGGTGCATGAGGTGAGATGAACTCTACAGCGTTTGTTGTTGTTGGTGTGTGTTTCCCTCCTTTTGTTTTGCTGATGGCATCGTTATTCTGCTCCTCCGCTTTGTTGTGGCTGTGTGGTGGTTGTATTGCTCGTGGAAGCAAAGAAAAGTTATGGCAGGACCGGGGGATTACTAGCCTCGGCTCTGCGGCTTTCACACCCCGCCGCTCTTTTTTGGCATTCTCTTTTTTATTCTGCTCACGCGGTTTCTGTCCAGATGGCAGGGCGTCGCTTCCAGCTGCAGGAGCATAGAGGCTGCATGCCTTTTTCGCTGGGGGAGTTCGGCGACACCGATGCTGCGCAACTCCCGCGTGCGCAGGAGGGTACGGCGAGCGGCAAGACATCCCACGTGTGGATGGAGGGCGCCACTGGAGAGGAGACGGGCGGGCGGAGGATGGGAAATGCTGCTGCAGAAGCAGTTGTGTCCGGGGCGAGGGTGGCGCAGATGGCAGCCGGTGACAACGGTTCGGCGATTGAAGAAGCCTGCGAGGGGGAGGCTGGCACGCTACTCCATCATCCTCGTGCGTCTGCCGCCGCATCGCCGTTGCGTGTTGCCACAGCCTGGACGACGAGAACACTGACGCAGGCAAAGTCCGCCTCCCGATCACCATGCACCACCTCCTTTTCGTATGCCCGCCAGCAGGAGGCGAGGATGTGGCGCCTGAACGAGGGGACCAAACCCATACGGAGTGTCGCATCCGACGCCCTTTGAGGACAGGCCAAAGCCCAGGGTCACGGTGTTGTCCGAAGGCACCAGCTGCGCCGCAGCATCGCAGGTGGCACGGCGGGAGGCGGTGCCATCTCGATCGGTTGCTGCCCCCGTTACAAATGCTACTGCTGACTCGAAGGCAACCGTTGAGGAGGAGCCGACAGCTTCCCTGCTGCCACCCACGCGGGCTCCCTTTTTTGCCTCTAGGAGCATCTTCCTTTACGCCGATGGGAAACGAGAAGAAGCGTTGCAGCAGCCAAGGCCCCAATATCAGGGCAGCAGTGTGGTTGAAGCCAACCTGTCTTTGTCGGGGCTTTCGAATGATGCATTGACATCTTCATCAATTTTTCTCTCTGCAATCGAAAAGGAAAATACTTCAATGGAAACCCCAATTCTCTTGCAAAAGGAATGCCATTCCACAGCAGCCGTCCTGAAAACAATGGTAACGGATCATCCAGGCAGCCATATCGTTGTTGTTGAAGATGAGCAGCAGCAGCATCACGATGCTGCATCCTCTGAAGACGTCGACATAAACCCAATGCTGCCAATGACGTGCCGGCGGTGGTCCGACAGCCCTGTTTATGACATTGTGGCTCATGCCCCATCCACTCAAGCCTCTGTGCGTGCGCCAAGTCTCACAGGTGCACCTCTAGCGTTACCTCTGGTCCCTGCATTCAAGCAGAAGGGGAATTTTCAATCACCATTGTGGACACTGGAGAAGCAGGAGGAAAATAGTGTAAAGGACACCGTGGCGCCTGCAGTGACTCCAGCAGCACGTTCGACTGAGAAAGGTGTGGGGGAGACGCAGCGACTGAATTGCTTTTCAGTGTCGAGCTTTCATCCGCCGTCTCCAGTTTATTTACATGTAGAGGCTGAGGTGGAGGCTGCGGGGCGGCGAGCTTGTGCTGGAGCTGAAGCCGAGACGGTGGAGAAGGGGGAAGTGACCAACCACCTGCCTCAACCCAAATACTGTCAGACTCCTCATCCATGTGATGATCAGAAGGAAGTGGAACGAACGCCGCCGTGGGAAATCGTGGCTCAGGTGGAGACAGTACAAGAGATTGTGCGCCGTTCACGTGAGACTGGGATGCAGTGCGAGGCAGATGTGGTCCGATACTTGAGGCCAGAAGAACAGCTGCTTTGGCGCTCGTTGAAGAAAAACTTGACCACTCTGCACGATAAGGCCTTGGAGCTGACTGCAGGGATCCGCGAATGGGAAAAGGTATATTCAGCAGATGCCTTGACAAGGGTGAAGAAGAGGCTTCGGCTGATCCAATCTAAAAAGCACCTGCTACTGACGGAGTGGGAAAAGGTGGAGGATCTCTGTTGGGAGGACCTCACGGCGCAGCTGTTGCACGGCGCCGGAAACCTATTGGGGGCCCTTGGCGATGCCTCCCTTCTGGCAAACGTTCTGAAATTAAGTGCGTGGTTGAGACTCTGCATGTGTCTGTGTCGGTGTGTGTGTCAGCCAATATATATATATATATATATATATATATGAGTGGCCCTGTGGTGAGTTCGTCTTTTGTGTCGAGATTGATGTTGGGGGAGGGGGCTATGAATGATCATATTTGTTGCTCAGAGCTTTGTGACTTGTTTTTGTTTAGCGCCAACGCAGCATCGTTTTTTTTTGTTTTGTTTGGTTAGCTTCCGGTGTGAGTTGTGGGCAGTGTTGTTAGTTCTGTTCGGTGCTATTTTCTTTCTGTTGGCTTTCCTCGGGCTGCTGTGTTATGGTAGTGAAGGGGAGGAGGCCACTGCAAGGCGCCGGTTCAAACGGGGGAAGCGCGGAGAGGAATAGAGGCAGACGCTGCGAGGCAAACGAAGGAAGGTAACAACAGGAAGAAGGAAGGTTTACACGAAAGATAAAAGATGTCGGGAACACATCATCTGTACACAAGCTCCGGCAGCCGGATGCCGCCGCCGCCAAAGGCAACCCCGCACAGGACGTCCAGCGTCTGTAGGACGCCCACGCGACGATACAACCCTGCCCAGAGGCTCCCATCGGCATCCTCCAGGACGGCGCAAAATGAGTGTCATGACCGTCAGCTAGCTCTCGTGCGTGGTAGACGGCAAAGCCCAGATAGTCCTTCTCGTCAACCTCGCCTTTCGTTGGAGGACGTCATTCAGGTACGGCGCCGACAAATAGATGAAACGACACATCTATCAGGACCATGCCGCTTGAGTTTTGGCAAAAACAGTCGTCAGGAAGAATGGCATGGGTCGCCCCGAGCTGAGGATCATGGGCATTTCAGCCGCATGCGGTTGTATCGCAGCAAAGAGCCGGTTTACCAAAGCTCCGTGGATGGCAGGGCCAGTTCCCCGCATGAGGCAGAATTTTGTGCTGCACAGAACTTCACAACGCGCCTGCGGCGTTCCTTGTCGCGTGGCTACAGCCCTCAGCGTAGACAAGCCGACCAGGCGGTGGTGGGTACGGAGCTGGCACCGCCGATGCCACTCCTTCAGGGCACGCACCGCACCTCCAAGAATCGTTACCGGACGACAATAGAACGATTTATTCAAGGTCAACCGTCAAACACCCAGAAAGAGATACTAACAATGTTGGAGGAGTACAGGGGGCGGGAGAGTGAGCTCTGTGGCGCACTCTCCGAGGCCTACAGTGATTCCTGGGAGGCTGCTGTGAATGGAAATGACTCTACCAGTCAGTCCCAAAGTAATAACAATCACGGCAGACTTGCATTTGAAAAACAGCAGGGCGTCGTGGCGAACAGGGCGTTTTCTCGCGTTGAGAACGGGAGGAGGCACATTGACCCCCGTAACGGACTTGGATCCGAAGACGGGTCCATGGTTGAATGCTACCGGCAAGGCACGTCAAACGCTGCCCTCAGTCTCCACTCAACTCCAGTGCAACAGAAGAGCAGCGATCAGAGCGTCAATCGCCCCCATTCGTTATCGGAACACTCCACACCCTTTTGCAGCAAGGGTATGAATAATCTAACGAGTGCCGAAAAGGAACACTACAACGAAGACACGAGCCCACTGCCTCGACGTGAGCCTGGTGGAGCCGCAAACGCAGCCTTGCCCCTAGGAAGTATTCTAAAGTACAACGGCGCGTCAACTCGCCCAGGTGGCATGTTGACACCGCCGATTCCTGCGGACCTTGTCGCACGTTGAGGCGAGGGGTGCCACAGATTTACACAAGAGGAACCAGGGGAATTTGGGGAAGCTGTGAGTAACACGTACTGGCTTCTTCTGTCCGTGGATGTGTCGGCATTGTACTTGGGAGAAACTTTTTTGTTTCTCAAAGGTATTCTTGGTAGGGACTGTCACCCTTGACTTTTTGTTTTCCTCCTTTCACGCACCTTTTCTCACTTTCCTTGTGCTTGTATTTCAGTATGGGATGCTTGACTCACTCTGTGGAGTGCATTGGGACGGGGAAGTTTAGCAGCGAGGAAGGGAAGAGGTGGATAAAGAAATGAGGGGTGGGAATGAATGAAAAGGAGGAGGAAGAAGAATAAGAAAATAGAATTTTTTAAAAAAAAACGGTACACATGCAACGGAAACCCCGGCGCAGTGCCCGCACAGACGCGCGCGTTTTAATGAGGCCGGTCGCCCTAATGTTTACTTGTCGCCGACGGCTAGTTGTGAAGTACTTGCCTTCCGTAAATACAAATAATCATATATATATATATATATATATATATGTGCGTGTGTATATAGCAATCTGAAGGTGGCACCTGGATTTACTTCTATGGTATTATTCATCATGATAAGCATACACAGCTATACATGATTAGAAATGCTCTTGTGGGAGGAGCAAAGAGAAGAAGGAGAGGGCGAGGACGCCTACTTCGTTCCTTGTGCCCGTTCATTCTTTTTTTTTTTGTTTTTTCTTTTTTTTTCTTTTTACGTGTTTGTGTGTCTAGACGCCCACCTACACTGCGGCAAGCGATGATTAGTGATAACAACGGGGGAAAAAAGCAGTTTGATTAGACTTATGGATGGGGCAAGGAGGGCCTCTTTCGGTATAGAATTACTTTTTCCCCCATTCTCTCTTTCCCCATACGTTGCGCGTCCCCCATCCTCCTTTCGCTTTGCCCACCCACCAGGACGCGTGCGCGCACATTCATGCGCATAGAAGGAAGGGAAGAGTGGTGCGGGAGAACACATTGTTTATTTGTTTGTTTTTTGTTTTTGTCCATTTTTCGCCCCCTTCTACTCGCTCCATGTCTCTCTCTCTCTCTCATGTTTTTGGTGGGTAAAACCCGTAGTACACGCGTGGGCATCTGCTTAGTCAAAGTGCGCGATCCCTGCTCCAGGCAACCGTGTAAGGGTGAAAAGGAAAGTACAAAGTTGAGAGGGAAGAAGCCGTTAGTGGCATGCCCCCGCAGTTTGCGTAGCTGTGAATTACCATTTTAGTTTTCTTCTGGTTTAGAGTGTGCGGCGTGAGTGCCCCACTCTTGCTCTCTTCTGTCTGTGAATGAAGTTGTGCTGTTACCTTCTTCCGTTCTTCTGTTTCTGTTTGATATTCCGCCTCTCTGGAGAGGCGGGGAAAATTTGTAAAGGCACGAACAAAAGGAAAGAGAGGGGACTGACTCACCATCGCATGCATGAGAATGATGTGCCCAACTACGTTTCGAGCGAAGATGTTGACGAATATGCTGCTTTTCGTAGCATTTCTCGCATCGCAGGTGTGCCGCGCGGAGAAGACTGCAGACGCATTGCAGCTCACGAGGAAGGAGGGCCCTGTGGAGTTGCTGCGGCTGGAAAACATGCGGTGGCATGCCGCGTGGGGCGCAGGAAACGTTGGCGAAGATGTTAGTGTCGAGACCCGTCACACGGGATGGGACGATTTCGGGGAGGTGCGCATCACTGATCCTGCGGGGGAGCGGATGGTGACCGTAACGATGCCACTGCATTTTACGTCGCTTCTGTGCGAGGAGTCGCGGAAAAGTGTCGGCGGATCCCTGCGCGGACGGTGCACGTTGCGACCCTCCCCCGCACTGTCGCAGAATGAATTCTTCTTTGAGTACCGCGTGACGCAAAAAGCCACAGAGGCCGGCGGAGGCGCGGTAACGGAGCCGCAAGTGTCTCAGACGTGCGGGCTCTACGAGGAAAACGCCCGTAGTGGCACCGAGTTGGAGGTTGGCACCGTCGTATATGATGCGAAGAAGAACGTCGGTGAGGACCAAACTTTTGTCATTTTAATTTGGCTTAAGCCCACACGCGCCGCTCAGGATCAGGTGGCGTGGCTGTCTGGTGCGCTGAGGCTCACGGGGGTGTCCATGGATGTGGAGGAGCGGCGCCATTGGATGCGACGGGCAGCATCGACAGTTGCGGGGCGCTGGGGGTGTCCTCTGCTGGCCGTGCTGGTGTTGTATGGCGCCCTCTGGACTCTAGAAAAAATTGTCGCCCGCCGACACCCACAGTCTGCGAAGCCTAAGCATGACTAGAAGGCAGGATACGGGGGGGGGGGACGAAACAAAATAGAAGAGTGGGTAAGGAAGTGTTTCAATCACAAGAACGAAACAAGAATGATAATAAAAAAAAGAAAAGGAGAAAGACAGATGGAAGCGATTCTGGCGAAACGACGGGGGAAGAATAATCCTTCACCTTTCTTTCCCACTCTTTCTTTCTCTTTCCTGTTGAGTGCGTGTTGGCGGCAACCGTGTTGTGCGTGTACGTCTTTGTGGGCGGCGGGATGCGAAGCTTGTGGAGAGTTGGCCCTACTTTTACTGATGAGTGGGGAAGGAGGTAAGGGGACGTTCTCTAGCTCTATTCACGCTGACTGCGGTGTGGAAGACGAGGAACCAAGTTCTGCCTAGTTTTTTTTTCTTTTTCTTGGCTTTGTGTTGCTGCCTGCTTCCTCTCCCTCTTTAAGGTCATCTCAGTTTATCCTCGGANAATACGCATAGGCAGGAGCGCACTGTTGCCTCCGTGCCCACATACGTATTTGCATCCACTCCACATGATAGGAAATCCAATTGAAAGCCTAGACCATTGCACAGATGAAAGGNGAGCTGCGAATGCTCTAC
>NW_021705787.1:0-3789 GCF_003719475.1 Trypanosoma rangeli
AGGCCCATTAAAGTGTTCTGAATTACCATGCAACTTCTGAAGGGCATTCTTGGAGCAATCTAGGCAGTCGTACTCGGCGTATATAACCCATACGGGATTGCCGTAATGGTCTGCCCGCATTGCGCAGTAAGTCAGGGTGCCAAACGCTGACAAAAACCTCTCCACCTGCGCCCGTGGGACTGTGATAGGAACGTTGCGAATGTATAGAGCATTGGAGGGGGAGACAGCAGCTTTCCCAGTGTGCTGTGAGGGGTAAATTACCAAATTAAAGTTGTGACGGCATGCCTTGGTGCTCTTTCGGTTAAGATTTTTGTATGCCCTCCTTCCCTCCTCCTCGGTGTTAAAGAGGACAAAACCAAAACCTTTACTTTTCCCCGTGGAGGCATCCAGCATCACCTTGGCACTGATGGGATTGTACTCTGCAAAGATTTGCTCCAGCTCCGCGTCGTTCAGGTTTCTGGGGAGTTTCGCCACAAACAAGTTACTGTACGACATTATCCCCACGATTGTCCCCGCTGTGTCTTATCCTTTTAAAGGTTGTCTTTTACTTATTTTGTTCTCTGATATTTTTCTTTACTGGACGGTTTCTGCCTGCTGTATCGTCCACCTCACTTGTGCTGATGTATAGCAATCGAGGGTGGCTTGGGGGTGAGGGACAGCAGATATTTATAATTTTATTTATCTCAATTAGCTGTCTCCTACAGAATACAAGAAAAAAATGACTATTTCCTTGTTTTTGTTACCCCTTCAATCTTCCTTCGGTTTCTTTATTTTGCTATATTTGGGGGCTATAAAAGTGTGATTTAACCTCTTCGTCTTTGTATCCCTGGGCTGCAGTAGCGGCAGGGGCAGAGAAGAAGGAGAAATGATAAGAGAAAAAAAAACAGTATGTGCGTAGCTGAGTGAACAAAAAAAGTCGTTACAAAAGTCTGCACAAGAAACGGGAGGCAAGATGGATGCTGGAAAAGGCACGACATCCTCATTAGGCAAACACATACAACTTTCTCCCAGGGATCCGTCAAAAAAAAACCTAAGGCAAACGAAGTATGACGTGGACTATATATATGTATATATACAACAGTAACTATATGTGTGCATACACGTAACACACACGACTGTGTGCGGGGGTGTTTGGGGTTCAAGAACATCAAGGCACATGATCAGCCACAGAGAATGTAGCAAGCAAACTAACGAAACCCACAAAAAAGCAAAAAAAAAAAAAAGATAAAAACACTCGTCCAATAACCGACATCGCTTACATGCTTCTCGCTTCTTTTATGGATAAAACATGCTTGCACCAAAGAGTGGAAAATAAATCACCACAAAGAAATCCACTTACAACAACGCCAATAATATATATATATATATAAAGAGCAGAAATACAACTCAATAAAAAAAAAACATACACATGTGTATATTATAGAAAGCAGCATAAAACACCACATCGTATATACAGCGCACATTTGCATCTGGAGTACGCACAGCTTTCCAGAGTCCCACTTGTAAAAACAAACAAACAAAGTACATCAAACTATTTTGTAAAAATCACAGCAAAGGAAAGACTGGCCTATTTTTCAAAGGAAAACAAAAAAAAACAAGGAAAAAAAACATACACAAAAGAAAACCTACAAACCTCCTTCCATACAAGGAACAACCTTATATAGGGTAATGGACATATGTATATATGTATATGTATATATACATATACATATATTGATGCTCAACCGCTATGCTTTTGTGCGTTCGTATAAGAGTTGGAGGTGGTATACATGGCAACCTCCCTCTTCTTCTCGCGCTCCATCTTGTTGGTTTCTCTTACAAAGGGAGGGAAGGACGAGAAACCCAAGCATGCGTTAAGGCAGCACAATAACATGAGAGTGGAAAGAACTGACCATGACAAAGGAAGAGGGAATTTTAAAAGAACAAAACAGTAAAAAAAAAACACAGAAAAAAAAAGAGCAGTGAAAAACTAAAGGAAACTGTAGGCAAAAGGAGAAAAAAATAGCACTTTCACAAATGATGCCCCCCAAGACTCTGTATGTGTTGGGTCCCGTCGTCCGTGAAAAACTCTTCAGCCACAACAACAAAACCCTCGGGTCTGTAGGGGTCGTGACGAAATCGTGACGGGTAGGCGGGCGGCAGTGCCGTTGCCCCCTTGGCGACTTCCGAGTATGGTGGCGGTGGTGGCATATCACTGTCTTTCCTACGCACAATGGATCGTTCAGGAAAGAAATGCAAAAAGGCACAACGTTCACCAAATAAACAGGAGTGTCCCACGGCAAAATTGCGGCACACTCGCGTCTGGAGCTTGATTTGCCGTGTATCTCTAAGCCTACTGTAGAACGTGCTACTCTCTGATTGTGGTTTGGGACTTTTCGGTGTCCACATCGTCCCTCTTCTCTGTAGCGGCAAGTTACTCTATTTATGCTTCTAATCCCTTCGTTCTCTCTCCCCACTCTATGCTCCAGCCGTGAGAAGAGGGTGGAGCTGGTTGCAGTGTATGCGCGAGATTGTGGGTGTGTGTAGCGCACTTCAGAAGAAGAAGAAGAAAAAAAACAGAGAAAAAAACAACAACGAAAGACACATGACGTCCCATAGGTTCAATATAGCCTGGCTCGAGGGCACATGATCCGGAGCCGCCGCAGGGCCTCGGATCTTTCCCTCCTACGTGACCAGAAGAGGGTGTACAAAGTCAACAATCGCAGTGGGCATAGTACTAATAAAAAATGTTTTAAAAAAAGGAGGAGGAGGGGGGAAGAGGACGAATGCAGACATCCACACACACGCATGGTTGCCCACACAAGTGTGTTACCTTTTATTTTTGCCTGCACGCATTCCTACCTTCTGCTGCCCTTTTTAGTTTTCTTTTTTTCTTTTTTCCTCTTCAAATCCCTCTTGCAGCTCTTATCGCTGCAAGAAAAAAAAAAAAAAAAAATGGAGAAAAAAAAGTCAGAAGCCAGTGACGAAAGGACAAAATAAAAAATAGCTGTATTCCGCACGCAGCGCCAAATTCAAGTTTTTTTTTTTTTCAGCTTAGCGTAAACAATAAAGAAAACAAGGAGGGTGTCGTCCATCGCTCAAAAAATCTTTTTTTTTTTTCCGCATTAAAACAAAAAACAAAAAAAAGTTTTATATTTCTGCTCCATATCTATTTTTTTTTTTTTTTTCTTTCCCTCTCTTTTTCTTGTACCTCTGGACGGCGCGTCGCCCCGTCCATGGTGTTTCTTATGTTGTGAGGACGGTGGTGCCGGCCACACGAGAGGGCAAAGAGAGATGAGGTAAGCATATGAACCAGCACAGAACTGAGATAAGGTAAAGAGATATAAAGCGTGTATGAGATAAAAAAAAAGAGAGAAAAAAACACAAGACAAACAAAAAAAAAGTTGAATATATGTATGTCCGGTGTGTATGTGTATGTGTGAATGTCAACGCACCCAAGTGTACACCTCTCACCCGCACACGCAGGCGTGACGCCATAGAATGCCTCCCACGGACGCCGCACGAATACCACACATCCACCACACACTCACACGCACATATTTCACACATTAAGCACACACACACACACAAACATATGTCCCGATGGGGGGGCATATGTGTATCCAACGGAAAAAAAAAAATGACGAGATGAGTACAAAGGTAAAAAAAAAGGGGGAGGGGGATAATACCAGCCGCAACAAGAAGAAAACCAACAAAATACGCACAAGAATTAAAGAAACAACAATGATTTGAAGCTCTTTAAAACATTATCTTTTTTTTTTCATTTTTTTTGTTTCTTTTTCATTTCGC
>NW_021705787.1:4432-41528 GCF_003719475.1 Trypanosoma rangeli
TTTTCTATTCGTCGTAGTATATATATATATATATATATATATATATATAAATGAGTGTTCAGTTGCTTGAGCATCCCTTTAAAAAAGGGTATTCTTTCCTTTTGTCTGGTTTACGCGTGTATGTATGTGTTTGTGAACGTTTTCTCAAAAGCCTCACCAACAACAGCAAACCCACAACACTCACTGCCATTCATATTTCTCTTGCCGATGCAATTGTTTTTTTTTTCCTTTCTCGTTTTGCACTTCCGCATTGCTCAAAAAACTTTCTGAGGTGGCCGTGCCACAATGCAAAGACGTCAAGTGTTCCATTCAAAACAGCGTGTTGGTCGGGGCAGACCGGTGGTGATGCACCACTCGCATGGAGAACACACCGTGCCACCGCCACACGCAGTCAGCGAAATACCCCGTCGCACTCGTGGGTTCACGCAAACACTCACACACGAGGGAATCAACGGGATAAACACGAAGACATACATAAAAAAAATTTTTTTTTTCTCAACTGGGGGACAAACGTCCGTTCTTTGCTGTCTGCATCTGCATCTGTTTCTTTTTTTTTCTTTTATTTTTTCGCCCTCAAATAAAATCCCTTCAGCTCACACGCCCGCGTCTACAAACGCTGCTGTCGGTCTTTTCCTGAGTGGAAAAAATAATAATTGCGGAAGCTCCTTTTGTGGTAGTTTCGTGTCGTTTGTTTCTGCTCGTTTTGAGATGACCTCGATGAGGTGCATGTGCCCACAGCGTGGGGAGTAGGAGTCCGAGCGATGAGAAACACGTGTGTTCAACGCACGAAAAAGGTGTGCGGCTCTTCGAGCCGTCGAAGCAAAAACAGCAGCAGAAGAAAGAGAAAAAAAAAATCGCAAAAACAAAAAAAAAGGGCCTTCACGTTCGTGATGCCGGTTGTGTAGAATCGCAAGCCCAAAAAACAAGAGAACAGGCAGTGGGTTGAGGGAGTGCCGGAGAGATGGAGCAAGCCGAAATGAAGCAACAACCTTAAGAGTAACAAAAAGCCCACTGTAGTGATTCTCGAAGGTGCTTTCTGTGCACGACCACAGAAACATGGGGTGGAACAGTGCACTGGCGAAATGTGAGCGGCGTATTTCCTGGGAGACACGTGTGTGTGTGTGAGGGGGAGGGGGCGAGGTGACATTGAAAAACATCCAATACCGTTGGAAGAAGAAAACAACAACCACCACCACCACCGGCAGCACCACCGTTGCAAAGGCATAAGGAAAAAAAAAAAACAAGTAAAACATTCGAATTACACACCTCATTCCTAGCTCTATAACGGCTTTCGTTGCTGTGTTTCTCCTCGGATCATCACGGATGGCTGCCATCCCCCATATCCCCCATCCCCCATCAACGACAATAAACTGACGATTCACTCCAGACTTGTGTTCGCACTGAACACGGAGACCGGCATGAAAGAAATACACACACAGCAAAAGACAAGCGGATGCAATTCACACGCAACTATCGCTGTGGTGTGCCGTCCGACACACCACAGGCATACACTCCTCCAACCAATTCCCGTCATATTTCAAGCACCCATACACACACGGATTTTATTTTCTGCATCTCCCCTTCTTCATGCCAAAAAATCGCCACCGCTCACTTGAGGGTCTTACTCTTCTCATTCGGCTATTCGCTATCTCGTTTCCACAAGCAAATGTTTTTGGAGGTTGAAATACTCCGACTTCACCATGCACCACCCCACGCTGCAGTATGGCAAAAGAAAACACACACAAAAAAAAAAAAAACAGCTCGCACTGCCGGAAAAAAAAACACACAACCAAAAATTCAAACGGAACAACACTTTATAAATATGTATGCCCCCAGCGCCGACTGTTTAAAGGCGATGACGGTGATGGTAGCGGCGCGCCCCGACCTTTTCTCCATGCTTGTGCATTTGCAAGCGCCCATGAGGAGGCAGGCAGGTCGGGTACAAAACACACACGTATGCGCCCAAACTGCAGGCTCTCGGCCTGTTGCCACTGGCCGGTGCTGCGAAGGCAGAGGCACTTTGAGGCTGCAGGGCCTGAAAATAAGAAAAAACACTCACACAGACGTAAAGAAATAAAATGATGGAAACAACAACGTAAACACACTCAAGTAGGCAAAAACACACAAGATAAAGTAAGAGAGATAAAAAAAAAAACGCAATAAAAACAAACAAAAAAAAAGATAGGAACTAAAAAAAAAAAAAAAAGGAAGAAAATCCAGCCAAAGATAAAAGTGACAACGCGCGGAATGGGGCCCCACCTTCGAGTTTTTCTAAGCCAAATGTGAATCGAGGTGAGGACAGTGCACAAGCAAAAACGTCTCTATAGCTTAAGGGTAAATTCGGGCCAAGTGGTGCGACGGTTGCACAACAACAAGTAAACGGCTCATTCGGATGAGATGAGGAACACTGAGACGAAAACACACCAAAGAGAAAAAAATCAAATAAAAACAAAGCGATTTGTTTGGGTTTGTGACGGATTGGGCGTTTTGATTCACAAAAATGAGGGTTGACGTATCGGCACACACGTGAGGAAACCACATCCATGCATTCTTCGGGTCTTCATTCATTTCCAATTCCCCCTCCTCCCCTCTTTTTCTCTCCCCGCCTCGCTTCACGACACACTCCCTCAAAAAAAGAAAAAAAAATTGCACCGAAATTAGGGGTCAACGCAAATATGTTTCTTGCGAGACACATCCTTGTTTCTGTTCCCTCTTCCATTCTTCTGCTCCAATAAATCAACTCCAATTCGCACCCAAAAAAATTGTAGAACTCAACCCGTCCACCCGATTTTCCATCATGCTCACTTTTTTTTTTTGATTTATTCTTAAATTCCTCATTGGGTCACTCACACAGTCGCCAATCTAGGTCCTTTTATTTCAACGTACCGCCCCAAAAATAAATTAGCGTACAAGTGTTTACCATCCCCTCCACTTTTGCTTTTCTTACAGTTCCTCGTTTCGTTTCACTTGTGCTGTTAAGTTTAGTTTCCGCATTTACTTTTACCCCTCTTTTTGTTTTTTTTTTTTTTTTTTGGTACAATACAGTATAATTTTCCCTCAACATTTTCATAAAAGATGTTTTTTTTTTTCTTCGTTCGTTTTGGTCTGTCTCTTCCTTTCCTTCCTTTAAACGTATGCATAGGCATGTTTTGTGTGCTATCTGTCTCCTCGGTTCCACTGAATTAGTGCTCGGTGATGGCGTTTGTTTCATTTCAATGACACTCTTAAATTGGATCGTGGATTATGCTCCTTCCCCCTCCCCAGCTACTCTTCTTTAGTTTTCGAACAACACTCCATTGAAGTCGTAGGGATTATGTCGGAATCGCGACGGGTAGGCAGGCGGCAGCATGATCTCCGTCTGGTGAGCTTCCGAGTATGGTGGCGGTGGAGGCAATTCAGCTTCCTCCATGCGCACTGTGGATGCCTCGGGATCACCGTGAGAAAACGCACAACGCTCGCCAAATGGACAAGGGATCCCCATCGAAAAATTGCGGCACACCCGCGTCCGGAACTTGCTGTAGTCCACACCCCTTCGGCCGTAGCGAGAGGCATTGTTAAACCCGACGCTGTTCTCTGAGCGCTCGTCGGATAACGTGGGCGAGTGTGGCTGCATCGTTCTTAAAATGTTGCTTGAGTAAAAAAGCGAACTTGTTCAAAGGAGTACTTGCCCGTCTTTGGTATAGTTGTTGGGCGTAAAGTAAAATAAAGACGCAACAATGAAGAGGAGTGCACCTACCATACCAGGGGCGCCGCAGGCAAACCACGTACATCAATAGAGGTGAAACGAGAACCAGAAAGGCAAAAAAAAAATAATAATAATAATAATAAAAACATGCTTCAGGCAAACCACTCCGCATAATTTGTTCAAGCGCCCAGAAAAAAAAAAAAAAAACAATAACAACAACAAAAAGCAAAAAGGAAGCAAAAAAAAAACACTTCTAACCTCACCTCACTCCAACCCCAACCCAACTTGCGATTGTTAGAGGGAAAATACTTTGTTTTTCTTCTTCTTCCATTTTTCGTCCTTCATTAAAAAACAAACCGTCAAACAGGTGGAGGTTCATTGCTGTTGCCCTCTTCTGGCAAGGGTGCGGTAGTAAGAGAGAGCAACATCTGAGTTGGGTGGTGAGGACCCTCCAAGTACCCACCAAGGCGTGTGTCAGATAGAAAAAGATCATGACTTTGATTCTTGTACTTTACCCATACTGTGCTTTCTGCAAGGACAGCTTCCAACTGGGCGCCATACAAATGATCCTGAATGCTCACCATAGTCTTTAGCGTTTTAATGATTAAAGCCCGTACTGCCGCTGGAGATTGATCCTTACATGTGTCTGGTGTAACGCCGTCTCCAAGAAGCTGTAACAAATACTGCGGCAGTCGATTGCGAAGGGCAAGTCGGATCATGTTGACCAACCCCGAAGACCGCAAGAATAGTCGATCCATGGTATCCATGATCAGTGGAAGCTGTAGCATATGTGCCCGCAAACAGATAATAAGCGATGAGACAGGGTCGAAATTCACAAGACTTTCAACACACAAACGGGAGTCACATATCTCATGTACCCATTTTAAGGCATTCTCCACGATCACCTTGTCTTCCAACTCCAATAACTTAAACAACTTATGTGCATACCCAAGTGGGACAACATAATCGGCCACAGTGGGGGTTGTCTGCAACAGACGAACACCAGAATCAGCAATGATAGAAATCAGCTCCGCATTTTGCTCCCCCGTCGCTCGCCCACACTCCTCTACAAAGTGGTCCAATAGTTCTGCAAGGAATTCCTTGGGTTTTCGCACTTTCCACCCCGGCTGATTAAGGTACCGTTCCAAGTACACTCCACCAAGTTGCAACTCCTCATTTCTTTCCATCAGAATGTTCTCTGGAATCTTCCAATAGGCCGTTGGATCATGCCGTAGTAGAGCCACAATATCAGATTGGCACGCTGTACAAACCTCCACAAAACGTGATCGACGCTCCTTTGTCCACACCAACTCTGGTGTTTCCTGCCAAGTGTCAAATAACTGGCAGGCATTTGCGATATTCTCCTTCATCATTTCAAGCATCACGGAAGGAATAAGCTTGGAGGCTCGCAAAAACACCTTGGGTCCACATAGCTTGTCTGAACAGGCCTTTGCAAGAGAGGCACAAACATTATCTCTGCACTCTAGCAAGGTGGTGGTCCCAAAACTACGAAGCAGCACAGCATACAAGCCTCGATCCAATGCTTGTTGTACCACACCACGATCCGCCAAAGCAGACCGCAGAAACGCCAAACAATGTGGTTCCACCTTCTCACCACCATGATCCATAGCTAATATGACGTATGCCACGGCACAGTTCACCTTACCTATAGCCTGCAGGCATTCACAATGAAGGGCAACCTTCTCAAGTAGCTCCAGCAACTTGACAATAACGGTAATGTCTGTATATAGTAACCCCCTTATCAATACCTCAACATGATGCGTCAAAGTGTTCAAGACTCCAACTGTTGCATAGGCAACTAACAAATTTTTCAAAGCTTCTAAGGTTAAGGCAACACCAGTTGTGATGTCTCTTGTTAACTGATACTCCAGGAACTTGATCATGGCTTCACAAAATGCCACGGGATCCTCCACCACAAAGTTTGGTTGCTCATTATACATGCGCACAAACATTCCCCCAACAATAAGTTCATTCCTATGAATGGAGTAACGAACATCACAGCTTGACAAGGGTGTAATATCTTCGGTAAATATGCCAGCATCACGGCATTTTTCTGAGTTTGCTTTAAGTACCTCTATGAGCTCCTGCCGTGTTGTGTTGTCCCACATCAAATACGGCGTTCTGTGATTGCTGTTTAGTAGTTGTAGCAGTTCCTTCTCACCCCCGGGAAACAATCGCATTCGCTGCACAATGTAAGGTGTCAGTAGCTTCTGCAATAATAAGAAAACATCAGCGTTGGGTTTTGTCTGCATATACGCATCACTCGGACAAATTCCAGCCAATGCATAGATGGCCTTCAAGGCGTAAATGGCTGCCTTGTTTGCAAACAGTTGAGTATGATGTTCTTCCTGAAGTTCCAAACCATTCTCATTCAATGTGTAATCGTACCGAAATAGAAAAAGTAGCAAGTGCCAAATAGCACCAGAGTTCAAAAGCCTTTCCTGCAAAATCTCGTCCACACAGAAAGCTTGGCATGCCTGAATACAGGCGCGGGAGAGTCCCGGAGCCTTCTCATATGCGATGCCCTTGGCGACAAAATGGCAGATGGTAGGTTCCGCTATAATATGCAGACGACAGTCCGAGAATGCAGCGGCTACGCAAAAGGTAAGCATGCAATGCCGCACAATTTTCACCTGGTTTAAGTCATCAGTGGCATTTGGGGTAATCATCTCAAAACAGCGCTGGGTGACACTTGATAAGAGTTCAATGCCACCTTCTTCTTGCAACTCATCGGCGTTTAGTGGAACGTTTTGTACAGTAAAGTAACATAACTCCGTCGCTGGTTCCATGAGCACAACATCTTTGTGCAACATTTCTGGGTCACCGTACTCCATACTGACAAGCTTCAGCAGCAGCGCATACCCTGCATACTTATACTTCTTCATCATGTCACTAAAACGCCTAAACAGTATGGACTGTGTTCGAAGTAAGAGATCAATATTGTGTGGGTTTGGTTCATCTGACGCCCTCCCACCGGAAGCGAGAAATTCGTATGCCCGCTGAATGCGTTCAAACTTTTCCCTTCCCTCCAAATTTTTGTCCGGGTGATACTGCGCAGCAAGCCTAAAGTAAGCCTTGCGCACCACCTGCAGTGTTAGGTTGGTGCGGTCAACAATTTCAAGCTCCACCAGACACTTGTCTCGCGTGAGACCACTCGACTGCTTTGCAAGCTCACGCCGCCACGCCGCCAGCACCTCGCAGAGAAAGAAAACAGGATCTTCAACAGGCCAATTTGGATACTTCAACTCGTCACAGAAGTGTCTCAAGTAATACTGGGAACAAAACAGTTCATCTTGCAGCGGTTCGTACACAACCCCCACAATAGGACAGTACTGATACACAGCACGGTTGTTGCCCAAAAGTCGTGGTGTGAAGTCGGAAACGTGAGCAGCAATTTTCTCCACAAGATATCGTCTCATATCTTTGCCCCAAACAACCTCAGGTGTTTCGTATTCCCCAAGAAAAACATCTGCAAACCGTTCAGGTCCATGATTTGTTAGATAACACACGAGTGCTGGTGGGAGCATTGTGCTAAGGATACTTTGACGTATAATTTCATTATCGTGTTGAAATGGAAATGTCTGTTGACGATGGGACAAGTACAGCAGCCGACACAGCGACAGAATATCCGAACCAGTGTACATGAGTGCAAAGAAAAAAACACCAGTCAGGAAAAAATGCGGCATGAGCGGATTGTACTCCATCACAAGATACAAGAGCGAACAAACACGGGTACACAAGGCCGGGTCGAAGGTCAGTAGTAATTGCACAATATGTGGAAGCACTTGTGGACTTGAAAGGAATCGTTTTACCCGAGGAGGAGGCCGCATAATGGCGCCGTGCTCATCTTTGGAGGGAAAAGATGCACAAATTAGTAAAAAGATGTCAAGGATGACACCAGATACTTCTGATAGCGTAAGCAGTTTATTGCTTTTACATGCCACAATACCCCAACGTAATTGGGGAACATCCTTTAGCTCCATCCAGCCTGATAATCCTTGCGCCCAAACTTTTGTGTCATTCCTCACCTCTCCTACTTCATACAATTGCTTCAGACGAGTGTAGGAGACAGGATCCTGCTTGACACCATCTTTTGTGTAGTACCACTCTTTTTCCTGATCCTGAAGATCGATTGGACTAACATTGTGCTCAATGGCATTGGTCGCGCTTTGAAGCTGAGGTCTGTCCACGTGTAGATGGGCGAGCATTAAGAGATCCACGAGTGGTTTTAATCCACCGCAGTCTACGAACAGTTTTATGTTGGGTCGAGCACGCAGCAGCTGTAGGATAAAAAGAAGCAAACGGTCCCGAAAGATGGGATCCGTTGTTGTCTCCAGCATCTTCAAAATGTATTCCACATCGTTGAATTGTCCAATTGCCGTAGAGTAATGTTCATATAGAATCGACATGCCATGCAAGCAACTCATCTTTGTTTTGGTTTCTTGTGAAAGGAGAAAACAATGATACATGTCGTTAAAAAACTCCTTTGGATTATAAATGAGTGGATCTTTCACCTCAAAAAGTAACCGCGGGTAATGCTGCCCAACCTTCAGCTCATTGCCAAGACTTGGGTATCGTACCTCAAATTCTCGGAAATTCCATGAAGTGAGGTCTCCTTGGCTTAGTGACATCTCCAGCTTTAGGGCCTGCATCTCGGCTTCTAAGGCCTCACGTAACTCCGTTCTTGTGTTGTGGTTCCAAATCAAGTCCGCCCGCATGTGATCTTGTTTAGCTTCATAAAAAAACATGGGCCAGTTCAGTGACGTCTTCACTTTCACCAGTCTCTCCCGCCTGACCACTCTTTCACTCCGCATCGTCAATGAATGCTGATTCCCACTTCTCGACAAAACCTCGCTTGGGTGAAACCGCTTCTTAAAAAATCCATCCTTCGATTCCCAAAATTCATCCGTCATAGCCACAACGCTTCTCTGGCGTTTCGTTTCCTTCTCATCTTCCGGCGGCTCTTCGGAGGATTGAAGGTAATTCAACAATGCCGGAGGAAATATACACCGCAAGAGGTCTTGCATGTCCGTGTTTTTGTAGGTCCAATACGCAATGAGTTGGCGGGCAAGATCGCGTGTTTCACGGTTGTTACCAAATATGGCTAAATGAAGCTGGCCAAGAATGCCGCCTTGTCTAAGAGCGGCAAGCTGCATCTCATGGAACTGCTCATTTGTTCCCTCCTCCATAATAACACGAATCAACTGTCCAACACTGTAACTGATGGCATCGCAGCTATGGTGCATGAGTACAAGGAGTTCCTTCCCTGCAATATCAATTAAGTTTTTCATCAAAGTGACAAATAACGTGGATGTCGTCGTCTCAGAGTAAGGCGGGCACAAGGCGTAGACGAAGAAATCCAACAAGGCTTGCACAACAAGGGCCGCGCTATCAGCTGTGGTGTAGTCGTGTAACAGCCGGAGTAAATGCTGTACGAGTTCTTCTTGTCCAAGAAGATGATTTTTGTTCACTTGTTCATGGGCCAGCTCATAGTGGTCGTGATGTGGCGTCATGAGAACACCAAGGAAATCAATTACCGCATGAGAAACGGCAACATCATTCATTTTTAGTGCCCGCACACTCAAAGACTGGATGGTTTTCATAAAGGACGGCACGATAGCGGCAGAGCTGAAACCAATGCGTGTGACGCATAGTCGTCGGAGGGCATAAAACTGCTGCACCACGACCAACGGATCATCACTCAATGGAAAGTTATGTAATAACGTGACAAGTGCTCTACAAATCATTTTTTCTCGGTTCTCTGCAAAGAGTCCCTCACGATTCTCGGTAAATCGAAGTCCACTGTACTCGATGTTGGCATTAAAAAATTCCACCACCTCTGGGACAGTCATAGAAAACGTGCCACCGCCTTTGCTGGGATCAATGAGGCAGTTCAGTAGTGTACTCTCAATTTCCTCCGGGATTGGCGTAACGCACGGCGCCGCGCGCTTTCCACGATCAAAGAGGTTTGTAATGACACACACGTTAAAATTGTGGGCCACACGACAACAATCCACGAGGTGTGCTAGCAGCGCATCTCGCATCGGGGACGTATACGTCTTCGTAATCTCTGGATCTTTGAACTGAATCATCAACCGCTGGTTATCCTCCTCAGAGCGCACAAGCGCATAAACGTCTGCGAAAAAGAAGGCACTGACGGGAGTGTACGTGGCCGAATCCAACTCCAAAATCCATTTATGCGTTGTCGCTAAAATGCGCCGCACGGGACCGTCAGGGTGTTTTAAACTCCATTTAATCACATGGAACTCAGCCGTTGGCGCCAACTCCGCCCGATCCACGCCAATACGGTCGGAGTCAAATTGCTGCTGCGTTAACTGTTGCACTCCACGGAAGGGCGGGAGACCGATAAATCGCTTCGCAAACTCCTCAGTAAGGGATACCACCTGCTTCGGATCATCCATTTCATACAGATGCATCCTTAACTGTGGACCATACAAGACAATAAGCGTGCGTGGATTGTCTAAAATTGAGGTAAATCCCTTAATGTGCATAAATAAATACACTCCCACCACATTTCCATCGTGGTTCAATTGCTCTACGGCAACGTTGGTGACGCGAAGACGACAATCGCGGTATTTCTCATCAAAACAGTACTTGCGAACAGAAAACACATGATCAAAGGCACGCTGCCTGTACCTCACATCAAATAGTGTGCGGTTTCTTTGTACATCAGTGAGCAACGCCGCACGCTCCATGACGGTACTACACTGAAAGTGCATTGTGTCTATCTTACCTGTTCTGCCTGTGGTGACCGTGAAATCCGTCATACTACCCGCAGACGCCACAACATCGATGAGCTGAGACGCGTAGTCCCAGCTGTTAGTAACGCGGAAGATGCTTTGCGGGTTGATTGTTGCCACTTGTTGAGGCCCGATACAAAAGATGCGCACGTACTTTCCTCTCCATGAGTCCTTTACAACCGTATAGCGAGATGTATACTCCTCAGACGACTTGCGTCTTGCGGTTTCACAGCTCGTCAGCTGAGGCGCACCTAACAGAAGAGCATCCATTTGGCGAGAGTACTGGTGGCATACAGAAAAAAACAATATATATCACAGTAACCCAAAGAGAATAAGAAAGGCAAAAAAAAAAGGGGGAAAAAAAAACAATACAAAAATAAAAACAAAAAGAAAAGCAAAAAATGTGCTGGAAACCGAGTGATAAAGGATGCAAACATAAATAAAACAAAACAATAAAAACAAGTGAAAATCCAGATACTTCTTTACGATGGGCTGTAGAAGGAGTGGGGGGTCAAAAAATGTAAGAAATGTTCAGGTGAATTTGCCCCCATTTAAACGCATATACAGCAAAGGAAAATAAATGAAAGGGGGAGAGCACGTTAGGCCCTCCTCACACTCCACCTCTCTGTCTCCGCGTCAACGCCGCCTTGTACATTGCTATAGATGTCACTGCCACGGATGCTGACGCGACGGAAGCAAAGACAGTCAGTGATTTCCAGTTGAGATTATGAACCGTCTTCGTCACCTTCGCCAAGAGCCATTCCAAGCGGCTGCGCAACACTCGACCTCTCACACTGTACTTTGTCGTAGAGGTGATGACGACAGTGACGGTTTCCCCCAATCTGCCTTCTTGAGGGTCCACAAGAACCTGCACGTAGGCCTTTGTATGCCCCACGAGATGGTGCTTGTCGTGCGCTGTTTCCAGAAGTGCCACAGTGTGTACTTCGCCAATCATATGATCAAAGGTACGATAAGAATTAAAAAACTCCGTGAGTTCCGTCGTACGCCGCTTCGCAACCTCGGTGGGTATTTGTTTCATGGCCGCTGCAGGTGTGTTTCGACGCGGGTAAAAACGGGTGATGTTTAGAACAGGAAAGCGGACTTGAGCACAGACGTTCATCGTATCCCGCCACTCTTCCTCTCCCTCTCCCGGAAACGCACAAATAATGTCAGTGGCAAGCGTCACATTTGGAACCACGCCGCGTATGCGATGCACACACTCATAAAACTCTTCAACGCTATACTCCCGCTGCATCGCCTCCAAAACGCGATTGGATCCGGACTGTATAGGAATATGCATAAACTCGTACAAATTTGGATGCTTAAGAAGGGCTGCGAAGTCGTCCAGCTGCCGTAGGAGGTACGGCGGATTACTCATCCCCACACGCAGCATGACATCCGTCCCCTCAAGCTCCTTGACAATGGCACGCAAGAGGCAAACCAAGTCGGTGTTAATGTCAATGCCATAAGCTCCAACATCTTCAGAGGTGAGGCGAATTTCTTTTATACCTTCTCTTAAAATTGAACGAACCCGCAAAATAATGGACGTGATTGGCCAGCTCCGCAAATCCCCACGGGCCTGCTTTGTTTTACAATATGTGCAGTGATTCAGGCAACCAACGCTTATGGGAATAATTTCAATAAAACGATTACGTCGAATCTTTGGGAGATCGAGTGGTGGAAGTTCATTGGTTTCTTGTGTCTTAATGGTATACTCACTCGCTCCAATGAGACGCACGCAGTGACCTTGCAGAGCTTCATGAATGACCTGAGCAACGCGATCGATGCTACGGACACCAATCACACTCACATCATCCCACTGCGTGTTCTTCGGGTCCGCCTGCGGCACACATCCGGCGACGACGAGAGGCTTACCGAGGGCTCGCACGCGATTCATCATGCTAATGAAATGCTCCTCGCTCGGGTTCTTGACGGTACACGAGTTGAGAAGATACACATCCGCGTCGTTGAAAACGTCGGTGATGCGGTAGCCAGTCTGCGCCAAAAGCCCTGCCATGTACTCGCCATCACTTACGTTGTGGCCACATCCAAATGTATGCACAAACACGGTTGCATTGCCAGGAATACCATCACCGTAGTCTTCACGCTGTGCCGGTGGCACGTTGCGCCGACGAGCATTCACAAAGACAGAACGTTCACTCGCTATCGTTGGCGCAGCATCGACGCTGAACGCATCCTCCATGTCCGCCTCCTCCATGTTTCTTCCCCCTTCCCTCCTGCTTCGCGGTAATTAACTACGGCGCCCTCCAAACAACAGGCGTGACAAAAAATAACAACAGTGAACACACAATTTGACACCCACACACACACAAAAGGAACAGCGACGGCTGCAGAGACAGAGGGACCGGCGGTAGTGAAATATATATATATATATATATATGAGACAAAAACAAAAGAAAACACTGAGAACAGTGGCGATGGTGATGACGATGCCAGATGCAACGATCATAACAAACAGGAAACGAACATATCTTGCCCACACCACACACAATTACTGTACAGCAATCAATGCTTAAAAAAAATAATAATCACAAGAACAGTGTGAACACAAACAAACATACTACGAGGCACGGAACCTATAGTTTTTGTCGTGTGTGTATATGTGTGTGTGTGTGTCTTGTTGTTTTTTAATTCAGTTTGTGTTTTGCATCTCAGACACTTTTTACGCGCATGCATCCTCAGCCTTCATTTTTTTTTTATTGTCTTTCTACTGTACTTTGCGCGAGCGGGATCTGCCACCTCGCCAACGCCTACTCCTCTAAAGAAAAGTACAGTTTCAAAATCAAAACCGCCATAAGACAGAAAATGTCCGCCATAAGTAGCAAAATCAAAAAGATATCCGAGCCTAAAATAAAGAGAGTAAACCGCCTCGATTTGATGTGCGCCATCTGTTGCACCAAAGCTTCGCTTTTGGCAATAAACCATAAAACGAGTTGTCCCGAAGGATTCTGCCTCTCTATGAGTTCATGATAATCATACAGCCACGGCATCTCCCATAGGAATTCAGGTGTGTCACGCAGTGCCGAGATAGACATGCTTGCCAGAAGTATTTCTCCTTCGAGGTGCGCTATTTTGCGTCGCATCGACAAATAATCGCAAAGACCTTTAATATCTGCCGGAATCCCCAAGACTTGTTTGTGCAGATTCTGCGTGACGTTGTCAAAAAAATCAACAACGGCCACATGACCAAGTGAATATGAGACTGTAAGCATAATTTGTGTGCGTATGGGTTTCACATCGGGTATGAGGTAGTGATCAAAGCAAAGGTTGGTGCCAAACCGTGCAAGAGCCTCTTCCCTGCGCACTGGCGTACTCGCGTCGTAGTGCTTGTCTAACTCGTAGGAACACCAGAAGGGAAACAATTCATCTATTATTTTCTGTGCATGACGTTCCTTCACTGCAACCCGCACAAAAGAGTTGGCGGAAGTCAAAAAATCGTCTTCCACCAACCAATGATCTCGTCGGCTCAATCCCCACCACACCACCACACCGTTAGGAAACAAAAAGATGTCAAAGGTACGATGGGAAGAGACGTGAAGAACACCGTACATAAGCTCCGTAGCATAGCCGCGACGTTTATAAATAACAGCTAGAGCATCAAGGTCAAAAGCGGTGGCAATGTAGCTATAGCTAATGCTGCCTATGCCACTGGAAATGTCACGGGGCCCACGATGATCGCGCACTGCACGACGACCTCTTGCTGTTTGTAAGGGGCGACGCAGCGTCACACGGTCGTATACTGGTGATACGGCAAATATAGATTGATAACCTTGCAGGTAGTCTAGAACACTCCCATTCGTCGCTTCAAACCGCTCAGCCCACCGCAGCGCGTTGTGGATTTCTTGCAGAGACACACTAGGCGAAGGACTCTTGAGAATTACATCAATGACAAGATTGCGTGGATCCTCTGGAACTTCATATTTCATTCTCTCCATCTTGGCGCTGTTCGCTTCCGTGGCGGCCTCTGGCAAGCGAGTAGATGCTCTGTCGGCGTGCTCATCGGCTTGTCCCCGTACTTCTACTACCACTGCCCCTTCCTGCGGATTGAAACTGCTTTGCTCAGTGATCAACGGAGTCAACGTTTCGGGTCCTTCAAGGTGGGAAGAGGCAACCCCTTCATCAGGTTCCCCATCACTCTGCCGTTGTTGCTGGGCCATCTGTGCCGTGTATTCATCACTGTAGCTCCCCTGATGGAGGCACCCTTGATCATCATGAGCTCTCCACTCTTGCAAAGACTCATTGGAAAGGTTCGAGGTGACCGAAGAAGAAGCTTGTCTGGAAGAGGTGCCTTTGTTAGCATGAGGATCTCGATAGGGACTTTGGCGCTCGGCATGAAAAAGCCTGTCAACTGAAGTATCAGTAAAAACGGAACCGCAATGAAGCGAAGAATTATCTCTCGTGTGATCCAGGCGTCCTGTGCCCCTTGACTCAACCCATTCTCCACTGCTGCCATTGCTGTAGAACTCCGCTTTTTCGCTTCTACTAAAATTCACTGACGACGTCAGTGACAAAAGCCGAAGTGACTGCTCTTCCTGCTCGGTACGCGCAAAGCCGCGGCTCTGAGAACTGCCGCTGGAGCCTGAGGCATTATCAGACCCACGCCTTCTGTCCATACGCGCTGGCGCCAAAACCAATGCAAATCCTAACCTCACAACAACAAAAAAAAAAAAACACAAGGAAAAAAAATCGTTGGAAATCAACGTTACAAATTTACCTGAAGGAATACAAGGCAAGAGTGGCCAATACAAAAACAAACGCACACACACAAAGAAGAAATACAATTTTTAGGCAACAAGACCACCTCAGTGAGGGTCCCTCATGAAAGAAACACACAAACACACACACAAACACCACGGAGAGAAAGGGAGAAAGCAACGTATTTTCCCCCACCCCCCACCTCACCTCCCCGTCCTCTGTTATACGCAGAGACGGAAAAAAAAACAAAAAAAAAACACTCCTCAAGCCGCTCCTCCCTCATACCCCGTGCATTCAACTGCTTACTAACAACGGTGACAACAAACGAAGGACAGGGCTCTCTAGTGTCACATATACTCACAGATTCAAGCTAACATCAACAACTACACATGTACCCCTTCCACAATAACTTACATCCTCGGAAACATACTCTAAAGCTAACCCAACATCAAAGCCAGAACGAATAATAAACAATAAAAGCTCCTCTTCCCATTTCTTATAGAACCCCCACCCCTACTACCCAATTTCCCATCCGCGTTTACTAACACTTCACGAGACGCACCTGTAGTTCATTCAATCTGCATCCATAGTAAGTAATCCTCTAATACTTTCCCCAGACTCCTCCAGCACAGAAGATATATAAAAAATAATAATAATAAATAAAACCAATCACCTAAATGAAAGATAATAAAACAACGTATTTGCTGCTTCTCTTTCGTGTGTTCTTCCAAATCGCATACATGTAAGGTCCTGTTTAATATCCAAACCCTACGCGAGTGCTGTGATACGCTGGAAAGGGGAAAAGACGCCAAAACTAACAGCCATCATTGGTATCTCCTTTCTTAGTGTTGGTGGAAGGCCCCGGCATATGGCGGAATCATGAATGACAGTCTGTTTGTAGGCAAGTGCAGAAAACGGGTAACAGACTGTTGACGCCACACCAGCGGCAACACCGCCAAGCATTCTGTATTCCCAAAAGCCACCGAAGCGTGGTTCTTAAGTTTGAACACATCTTTCCCCTTTTCATCCTTCTCTATATTCATAGGAATAAGTCTATTGCGCTCACAAAAACGGCGAAGCCCTTCAAAAACGGTCATAAGCGTCCCAAAATAAACGGCATTGGAGAGCAGCGGGGACGTAGTGTAAAAAAAAAAAAAAAAAACTTAAGGCACCGTCCTGCTTTTGAAGATCCTGCATGTTGTTAGAAACGAAATCACCTGTACAGAGATACTCATCTCGCACGCGATTGACAGGATTACAGATGAGGCGCATCATGAAACCCGAAAACGTCCCAATAATGAAGGTTGTGAATGCCTTCAATGACGGATCTCGCTCGGCATCAGGCAAAAAATGCGAGGCCAATGGGACATAAAACCACATAAGTACACCAAATTGCGGCATGCGTCGATAACGCGCTTGCGCACGCCCTTTTACACACCCGTGATCAAATGGAATTGCCGCCGCCCGCCCTGCTAATCCTGCTAAACCCCCACTGAGGAAGGCATATGGGTCAGTGAGGCAATGGCACTGCGCCGCTCAATCTTATGTAGGCGATCCAGAGTCTACCCGGCTCTAGTAAAGAAGACAGTGAGGCACATGGGTGAGGCCTACTACCACCTCCCCCCTAACTTAATCGACAGCGCCTTTACTATCCTTTTCGTTGAAAAAATTAAACACCACGAAACCACCGCCTCGTAAGTGTTCCACAGCCTCTATATCCTTTGCCTTTGACGCACGTTCCGAGGGCCAACAAAAGACGGGAAAACAAAAAAGTAAAACCGTGCGGGCAGAGGAAAATAAATGTATTTATAGAATACTACAGGCCTCCAATGTAGAAGGCGCACGGAAAGTGTACCCAAACCTCCTTCTTCTTCCACAACCTACTTAGCAAATATTACGGTACATCTTATTCACGGTGCGATGTATATATTATGGGGGCTTTCACTCACTACGTGCATCGAGCGAATTCCCTCATCTTTTGGGTTGCTAGCCTCTTAAAAACTTTGGTAATACGCACAATCACGCATGCACAACAAAACACACAAAAAAAAAATATCGCCACATTAAAGGCTTACTTAGCGACGACAACAAACACAATAGCACATAAATCAGCAAGCACGTCCTCTCTCACACTGCTGGGTGAGAAATACAATCTCTCTCTCTCCTCATCCCAAATAGAGAAGGGCGTAGGAAACCACGTGAGATGTGTGTGAGTGCTTGCGTACATGTGTAAGATTTTGGAAGTCCTATCCTTCATGTTGTTTTCTAGTTCACTTTACCTTCTCCATCGTATCCCTTTAGATGCAGCTTGTTGCTTCGCAGATTCACCTTGAGCAGGTGCTCCTGATACTGGCCATCCTGGAGCTTCAAAATCTTTTGCGCTTCCTTGTTTTTCACACGCAGCACCTCTTGGCGCTCTTTCCGCGCCATTGCCATTGCCTCCTGGTCGGCCGCAAGAATCGCTCGGCGCTTTTCAGCTTGTGTGTCGCTTTCCTTCTTTCTTGGTCGAGGCACCTCGCTCTCCTTGCGCTGAGCTACGCGTCGAGAGTCAGAAAGGATCAACTCAGCGGTGTTGGGGTCTATCCAAGCACCGCAGTCGGCGTCAGCAAGGCTGATACTATAGAACTCGTCATACTCAGGGCCAAGAATAATGCGCTCATGGTTCTTTTCCCGCATATGTGCCCGCAGTGCCTCTAGAGAATCAAACATTCTCGTCTTTTCGCCGCAAACAAGACACAATAAACCGTTTGTTTTGCGAGCAAGATACTCCAACAGTCCTACCACGTCACAGCACCTGTGTGAAAGCGGTACACTAAACTCATGAATAGTTTTCATGTGCTGCAAGTTGGCCTCCACACCATCCGACAAGCGACCACAAAAGAGACACCGCACCTCACTGACATCCTCCTCACGTTCATCCAGTTGAACCTTCGCCACATTCTTGGATTTCGACGCCTGGGTGGGCGGTTTTGCCCGCTTTGCATTGTGACGGCGGTGCAAGCCCATTGCAGCGCTTCCCAAAGAGACACTCGTAAGGGCACTCATGGAGTCTGAATCACGTGCAATGATACGCTGCTCTTTCTTCATGAGATGCGCCGTTGAGCGAACATGGGCTTGGAGAGTCTGCACTGAGTGGAATGTTTTTTTGCACAGCTTGCAGGCAAAGATAGGCTGTTCTTCATCGTCGCCATCATTGTTTTCCGCAATTCGGATACGTCTGTATTCCTGCGTAGTCAGTGGTCGCTTGCCGTCAACACGAAGACGGACATTATTTGTATGATATTCAGACTCATAGTGCTTACGCGCTGCCTCGACAGAGTCAAAGATGGCATTGCAGGTCCAACAGTGTGGCACTTGGACAGACATCGACGCTTACTTATAATATATATGTGCCGTAATGTATTGTTCAACCCCCGTATATAGATAATGCACTTTACTTTAAGGAGGAAGATGCAACTCTCTGCGCTTGAGAAGCGGGACAATAGAAATTGCAAGTATTGTAGTCCCCTCCACTCGTCTCTCTTTTACTTTTTGTTGTTATTTGCTTCTGTGAGGAACTAAATTGACAAACACACATGCACGCACAACAAGATAACCACTATAAAGATGAAAAGCCCAGCAAAACCAAACACGTAAAAAGATTCCGCATGTTTATACGTATCCGTATCATTGACAATCTCCTTTAGCCCGATAGCATCAAACAAACAAAAAAAAAAACGTTACCCCTCCGTGTCTCCCTCACTCAAGAAACACATAAATAAGCGTAATGTCATAATACAAGACCACATCCCGCGCATAAAAAGACTCGTGAAGAACGGGGACGCGTTCTGTCATGTACGTCGCAAGTCTCTTCTCATATTTTTTACAGACAATATGTAAGCAAGCGGAAAAACAGAAGCAAAGAATCACCATCCCTACACTTCGCCAATCCCACCCACACGCTCTGCAGAGGACGGGGGACGAAGCAAATAGGAGGCCTCCTCCGACACACACAACAACCGACGACTGAGACGCGATAAAAATCCTCCACCTCTCCACCGCATTTGCCGACGCATCCGATTCCGCACGGCTGCCGTGCGAAGCACATCGCGAGGATCTGGATTTAGCGATTGCCGCAGAACCATTATTCCAAGTACAGGAAACACCAAAACGAATGCCACCACAAACGCTGCCAGTGAGGAGAACGCATTTATTGTATTATCCCACACTCCAAAGTATTGTAGCCGTGAAATGGAAGAGTACAAAGAGGTCGAGATAACATAGATGATTGGCATTCCAAATATCCAAAGCGCATTAAGGAAGGTAATAGAATGAGATTCAAATATCATCGTCAGCATCTGCGATATAATTAGAGCAGAGTATGCCACAGAAAATGTCACATCATTGGTGGCAGCCCATCCAGCTCCGGGAAATGCAAAGCTCGCGTCAAAGAGACCCGTCACCAGCCATAGCGTGAAAACAGATTGCACTGCACCGCGAAGCATAAAGACAAGGAAGAATTCTCTGATGTTCATGTCTGTGGCATGTCGTGTCATCTTGTAGAGGAATGTGTGACGTTCCAGAACTGTGCGTGGAGCAATGCGGTCCAGGCAGAAGAACAGGGTTTGAGGAAGCGTGTATACGCCGTTCCACAAGGTAAGACCAAAACTGTTCCAAAAAGTTCCTCCCGAGACGTACGTCCCCACGACATTGTATGCAATCTGAATGAAGCTAATAAGCATGGATTTATAGAAACTGTATTTAATAATAAACGCTGTACGCATGTAGGCTTGCTGACCATGTACAAAAACAAGTGCTCGAAGGTCTGAAAAACGATGTATAGAAAAATCAGCCGCGCGGGAAGCTTGCTGGCCCTCTTTGCCCATAATACCAACGCCTACATGAGCTTCCTGAAGCATTGCCACGTCATTTCCACCATCGCCAACTGCCAATGTCATAAAATTTCTGGAGCGGACGAAATGTGTCAGCGCGGCCTTCTGACTGGGGGTGACACGAGCGCATATAACGCACACACAGTTATCACTCAAGGCAGCAAAGCGTTCCTTCAATTCTGGTGTGTTGAGAATACGCTCTAAAACTGTACCACCTTCCACAACAAGTACCGAGTTGCTGTGATTGAAGATGGCAGGAAACGTAGTGTCACATCGACCACTTTCATTATTCATATCGTTCTTCGGATAAATAGCTTCTGGGAAACAGTCCAAACTACAACCTAGTTCATCACTGATAATGTCCGCGCCCTGATAAAAATTCCTTACTTCTCTTTCAACGACATTTGGTGAACTCGGCAAAGGAATGGACATCATATGTTCTTCCCATCCAGTACCACCATCGTTAGTACTTCCTGAAACAATGTAAATCAAACGGCTCCCTGGTGCGTACAATGTACAGGCAAGACCAATCTGCACGGCTGTTTGAATCTTGTCTCCTGTCAACATCCATACCTTAATTCCAGCTCGCCTAAAATCACGTATTGTGTCCTGAACCCCTTCCTGCAATTTGTCCTCGATAGCGGTAATGCCCGCAATTATAACTCCTGTTTCCATTTCTACACGTAATTGTTTTAGTTTCTCCTGTCGATGGTCTAGAACCAATTCTGTAGACCGCACCTTCTCTAGAAAATTGTTGAGGTCGTCTCTCGAAAGCGTTTTTTCTGCCACCAGTAATGTCCGAAGTCCTTGTTGCGCGTATGAATTTAAGTGAGATATTAGCACATCTATCTGCGATTCTCTGTTTTGCAGTACTGTGGAATTAAACTGTGGTGACGCCGGAGCTGTCATTTCAATAATACGATCATCCGCCCCCTTGACAAAGAAATACACCACACCTGTAGCCTTCTTCTCCACAATCACCCCCATTGATTTTAGTTCAGATGAAAAGGGAAACACATGGTGAACTATCCACGTTTCCCTTACTCCATTGACAGATAATACGGCTTCACGTGCGTCTCGGTGCAACAGTTGAACATTCAGACGGGCAGAACCGCGACACATCGCCTCTTCATCAGGGGAAGACGCTGTATACTGTGGTGGTGAAGTATCATTTTCAAGTGAAAGAGAATCGGTGTGCAGGGTCTCAACAGTGTTGCAGAGAGAAAGAATTATTCCAAAGTGTAATACGCGCGCATTATTTGTCACACTCACACTGGATCTTTGCATCGACTCTGTTCCTTCTTCGTGCAGACACAAGCGGTCATCTCCCACTGAGACGTAAAGCAATTCCATAACACTCTGTGTCAGCGTCCCGGTTTTGTCGGAAATAACGTAATCAACTTGACCGAGATCCTCAAGTATGTCAGAGTTCTTGACGCGGCATCCCTCGCTGCTTGGTCCCCCCGGCTTCATCGTTTCATCCCACTCGACTGTCAAGGTCATGCAGTATTTGCTCAGGTCCACAACACATTTAAAGGACACCGGGATCATAACCGTCGTCAAAAGGAAAAAGCGGAGTGGGTAAATGAAAAAGGAAGCCGTTGCTTCAGTTGATGGTAACTGCAAATACCAAAAACGTTCTTCAATCCCCTTGTTCAAAAAATAGCCAGCCACCCCAAATGAAAAAGCACTCACAAGCTGACAGCAAAATACAAAAATAGCATAGCGAGAAACATCCTGATCAATTTTTGACCACTTTACAACTGGAGGTCGTTTGTTCATGCTACACTTTGTCTCTTCCCCAGTATACACTGCCACGCATAAGGCAGCCTTAGTTCTTTTAAGCACACAGGACTGTGGTAAGAGATGGTGGTGGGACATGGGTAGACACACTGCAGCACTATCCTCTCGGCCCCCACTGTTATACGCAAATTCGGCACGCCCATCAAACGATTCAATAATGGCGGAGGGTGGTGGACACGTGAGCGTGATATCCTGCAACTTCTCAGTGAGTACCGTACAAGTGTCATGAACATGAATACGATTAGGAACAGAAGAAACCGGTATTTCTTCCTCTGTCGCACTATTGAAGGCGACGGCATGTGGGAAAACAATTTCGCGTGGTTTTAGATCAAGTTCACCGTCCAGGTTATCTGTTCGAATATAAACTGTGGACGTTGCCGCCACCACCACAACATCGCACGGAATTGATTCATCCTCTTTCAAAAGGATTACATCCCCCACACGTATGCTGTAGTTTGGTAACAATTTCCACGACGCTGATACACAGTCCAATACGGTGCGTTTCTCGTTGTTGTATTTGGCGTCCTGCCGGTGACGTTTAACATCATCGTACCCCTCCTTTAAGGAGGTGAGGGTGAAGGCGAAGAGCAATGGCAAGAGCGTGGAGAAAGGGCTAACAGGCGCAATCACAGAGACAAACTGTAGACATGCAACCAGTAAAAAGTAGAGATTCAAGGGCCTTCGGAACTGCTCATAGATGCTAAGAAACAAAAAATTGTAGAAGGTGTAGCGACTGTTAATAACCGTGTTGTCGGGGTACGCGGCAGCAACGGAGGAGTCTAGCGGTCGTATCTTTCGCACGGCCGAGGCGCGCCGTGCCTGTTTTACTTCCGTGGTACGGTCTCTTCGAACCCCGATGATGCTGAGGAATTTGCAAGCAAACCCTACTGTCATGGACAGGGCAAGAAACAGCTTCCACACGTGGAGGCGGAAGTGTGCCAGGCAGGAACCCTGCCGGTGCTCGTCGCTTAGAAAGGAAATTTTGTAGGTTAAATGACACGCGCCAAACACACAACGCAACACTCAATTAAATGCACCCGGTGCACGGCACCGGCAAGAACGACAACTTTCTGGGATCTTCCGTACAACACTAGGAAAGTTTGCGCTGGAGAGGGATCAGCACAGGCAATAAACCCTCCCCCTCGCCCAAAAACACAAAGAAAACTAAGAACCCATGGCAAAAACAAAAATTAAAAAATAAATATGAAGAAAAAGCAAAAACGAAAAAAAAAACTACAAAGATGAAGAAAGGGCTAAACATACACACATACACACACACACACACACACACACAGATGTAACTCAATGAAGAGGGTGATTAACCCTGCATATCTCACTTCTCTCAAGCATCTGCTCCTTCCTTTCTTGTTGCGGTTTGTTTCCCTCACACAACACACACACAACTGCTGTACGTGTGCGCCATTCCCAAAGACAAGGATAACATATGTTGCCGCCCACCACCACCTCCCCCCTTTCGACCTTCCGCATGCTTGATTTATCCACCCCCAAGTGCCCGTTTCACCTTAAGAGGATCTTTCATGAACTCACGACGCAAATGCTCACGCTGAACGCGTTCCATCTTCTTCTGCCTCTTCGATATCTGTGAACTCACCAGCGCTCCCCACCCCTCATCCACACGCACTGGACTCGACAGTGATGAGGGCCCTTGTGACTCTTCCACCCCTTCCCCCCTTTGTGGCTGTACTCGTTGCTGAGACAACAACGTCGTCCCACCCTGCGGCTGGCTTTCCGGGCGTCGCCTGTCATTTTCAGTGAGCGGAACCATTCCATTTGGCACTGCGGAGCTGGCACGAGGCGGCACGTAGCCATCCAAAACACCTTCAACATTAGGCACTCTGAGAGATGATGATTGAATAGGAAAGTTCGGTAAAGCCCCATGAGACTGTAGCACTCGCTGCAGCACAGCCCCAACACTATCTTCCCCGTCTGTTGCCTTTGAGTCATCTACAAAGTCCAGAGAAACATGAGTGAATTCTTCCTCATCATCGGCATCGTCGTGTAATATTCGTTTAAAACGCGATCGAAGCGCCGCCCCCCGCCACACTGGCTGAATGACACGTGCAGCAGCCTCGTATCGTCGTCGCTGTGATTCCGCATAGGCTGCCTTTAATGCCGCAAGTTCTCTCTTGGCCTGTCTACCAAGCAGTCGAAGGCGCGCCCATTCACAAATGACAACTTTTGCTTTAGCTTCTTGGTGTGCTTGCATCCGCTCATGGTAGAGGATAGAGCGTACGTGCGCATTGGCCACTATATTCGGCATTGTCTGTAGATATTTAAGGTGTTGCCGCAGGGTGGTCTTTGCTTCACGTCGATTTCGTTCATCAATCTCGTCGGAGAGACGATGCACGGCAGGGTTAAGACGCCGCTTTGACTCACGCATTCGTCGTTCCAACGCTTCCTCCACATGCAACGCATCATGATGGCGACGCCGGCGAACAGTGGCAAGAACCTCTTGCTCCCTTTGGAGAGTTGTCAGGGCCAGATCACTTGTGAGAGCTGCAAACATCGCGGCATACACCCCTTTCGAATCCATGTATTGCGAGTAGAATTCCATAGTACCACACGTTTGCTGTACGTCTTCAACAGTTGATCCACAAGGCCAATGCCAGGCATCACAAAGAGCACTTTCGTGAACTTGGCGCCGCAAACAACGGGCCATGCTAAACGGTGTAATCCACATGGTTTCGACACTCAAAGCAATTTTATGATCTTCTTCAGACACCTCTTCATTATTGAGCTCTGAAAGTTGGGGAAACCAGGCGATAAGCGTTAACCTTACCTTTGCTAGTGCCTCACTGCTGTTGTCATCCTTCTCAGAGGTAAACGGATTCTCACTAACATACAAAATTTGTAGCTTTTTGCACGCGGCGAGCGGTGAGAGATCTTCCACTTGTTGCAACTGGTTAAATGAAAGCCCCACAGTCGTAAGACGGGGACAGTGCGCCAGGCCGGATACATCACGCAACTTGTTGTTCTCAAGATGCAACACCGACAGAAAAGGAAGCCAGCGAAAACACTCACTGGGAAGCGTCTCTAGTTGATTCTCATTCATGAAAAGTTGACGCAGGAAGCTGAGGGACAAATTTTTTGGAAGCAGACCAATATGATTTCGTGACAGATACAAATTCTGTAGCAGTACATGTTGGGTGAGAGCATCCCACGTTACGAGGCAGTTCTCACTCAGGTCAAGAGTCTGTAGGAGGGCAAAAGACTGCAGTTCAGAGAGCGAAGAAATTCTGTTACGGCTCGCTTCAAGGGTCTCTAAATGAGTACATGGGGCCAACGGCAACAAAGAGTCGATATGGTTCGAATACAATACAAGTGAGCGTAATTGATAAGCAAAAAGTTTTCCAATGGCCTCTACGTTTTTCAGCTCATTCATAGAGACATCAAGGTATAAAAGGTGAGATGCCTGAGCTAAAGAATGAGTTTGCGCGTCCGAGACCCCACGCATGGATGCAGTGCGACACGTTAGATTCTTTAGTCCATTGTCACTGAGGCTCAAACGACGAATCGAGGGGAACACTCGAAGGAGATCATCGAGAGGCAAGGTGGGAAGAGCATTGCCGCCAAGGTCGAGTTCATGTACTAACGGAGCGACAGGTGTCATGTGTTTCTCTCCGCCATCTCCCACACCACCGGTTGTGCACACCTCCAGGGTGGAGAGACTCGCAAAGTCCACAGAGGCTATCTGCTCCAGAGCAAAGGAGAGTGTATGGCAAAGCTGCGCCGCCTCCCGCAAGTTTCTCTTAACACCACCAAAAATTATCGGTTGCACTTGCTTCGCCAACTTGGCATTTAAGCAAACGACGTTGTTGTCTAGCGCAGAATGCGATGCATCTGTCTGCACTGTAGAGAGAGTGGCAGGAACACTATTTCCCAGTCGAATGCCTGGACGAGGAGGATGCACTGTTTTCTCATCTAAACCGTGTGCACATTCCTCCAATGCACTTGTGGCATTACTTATATTCTGTATACACTCATGGATCCATTTACCTCTCAGGGTTTGTTCCCGCCGCAGGGACCGCAGGCGCAGAACGTTACTGACGGGCAAAGGAGACATATCTGCTTGTGACGTAGGAATAGAAACACATGATTGCAAACGCCTCCATGACTCGGCTGTTGTTTGTAATGCAACTTCTTTGGTCAATTCCTCGTGAGTACTGTACTTATCTTCCCATTCTGCTAAGTTCCAACACTGTAAAGTGGTAATAACGTGGGCGGTGCCTTCCTGCTCCTGGCAACGCAATAGCTCCCGTGAAAGTTCTTCCGCCTCCTGCGTAAGTTTCATTGCAGCTTCCTCTTCCATTGCCATAATTTCATGCCGTCCGCTTGCATGCTCTTTAAGAAGCTCACACACGCGCTGGGACCTAACCTCTTGCAGACGAAAACACTCACGTTGTTTGGATTCCAAAGTGTGTTGGCGCTCTAAATTAGAGAGCTCCTGATAAGCACTACATTCTTCCACAAGAAGGCACTCAAACATGTTACTCGCTTCTAACAGACACCTCTGCATTTCGTCCTGAATTCGTTTTGTCTCCTCCTCACACCACCGCAACAGACAAGCAGTTTTTCGCTCTTCCTCTTGCATACACCAAGCCTCATGGGTTTCGCAACGCATACGAAAGCCCTCGCGCTGCGCCCTCCTTTGAATCTGTTCGACAGCCAGCATCTCTGAAAGACCCTTCGCTGCTGCTACCGGCGTCTGATCTCCGCTCGCCGCCGACGCCGTTTCAACTTCTCCCCCCAAACTAAGGAGATCTGCTGCCTCCAATTTCACCTCCATTTCGTTCGGTGGCAGGAGTTGGTTCACGCGGGTCAAAAACGGTTCAAACTCAATTTGGCCGTGCGGGGCACGGCGAGGGTGACTGCGTTCCTTCCGCGCTTCTTCTAGCAGTTGAGACGCTGCCGTCTGCAGCTCACTGTCTTTTGCCTCCATCATTGCAATCGATTCCAAAATCTTTCCCTTCTGACTCATCCATGACAAGTGTGTTGTTACACGAGTCGACACCGCATCATGCACTTCTGCCACCCGAAGCGGAGGCAACACGAAAGCCTCAGCAGCAGTGTTCATCTCGTCAACGCCTCCAGCGCCCGCAAATTCGCTGCCTGCTGGGTTGCTCAGCGCAATTTCCAACTGCTGCTCACACTGCAGCACCACCGCGTCCCACTCACGCAGCACAAGCTGCTCCTCGGCTGTCGGTCCAAATTCATACGCAAAAAGACGTTTAACGTCCGTTTCTCCATTTTCGTCCTTGATTTCGCCTTCATCTTCGGAGTCGCTGTCACTCCTTCTGAGTGCAGTACATGTTGTGTTGTCGCAGTGAATAGGAGACCAGCGACGCTCCTCCTCCTCCGCCCCACGTTGTCTCTCCAATAGATATATTTCTGTCATGGGATCTACGTGGCGCACACGCTTCGCCAATACTTTATCTGCCTCTTGCAGAACTTCGTCTATGGTGGCCAGTAACTCTGCGTCACTCCCCTCATGTTGGTTGAAGTTTGTGGTGAGAGAAGCACCTTTCGCTTCAACTACACCTTCTTCCTTTTCAATAGAAGCAGAAGCAGCCGCACCAACAACAACATCCGACCCTTCGACAGACAAAGCATTGCGGGAGGATGTGCATGACACAGTCTTTGTGGCATCGGTTAAGACCCCATTGACGCCATCCCATAACGGCGTTGCGGTGGTGAAGGATATAAGGTTGGTGTGATGTAATAGAAGGCACTCCAAAGGCCAAGTGGAATCTACGTGTTGACAGGCTCTTGCGTTCGCTATGCCTGGGTTGCTATCCCCATCATTGTTGTCGTCATAACCCGTACCCGTAAGAAAAATGTCCCTTCGGCCGTTACTAAAAACACAGTTCGATGCCGCGGGAAACCCTAAAAGTTCATCATAAGGCCCCTTGACACCATACTCCACGAGAAGTGCAGCTTCCTCTTCTGTGATGGGCTCCAGTGGAGGGCACTGGTCGCCCATTCCCTCTGTGTTTCTTCCCCTTGTACTCAGCTACGACACCTTTCCTATTAACTGAAATGAATAACTTTTAAAACCCAAAACCACCACAAGAGACGTAGGAAATATTACATAGGGATAGAAAGAGAGGCGCTTACCTTGTGCATGAAGAGACAATTAATTAATTTGTAACATGCATTGCCATATAGGTGTGTCATGGAATATGCACAAACGTGTATGTAGGTATGTAGCTTCATGTTAGCCCATAGGAATCTGTTTCTGCCACACTCAAGCTCAATGCTTTTCTCCTCATCCACCGTTTTAAGTCTGCCTGTCTGGGTGTAATCGTATGAATGCATGCCTGACTGTGTGCGTGTGTGTGTGTGTGTGTCTGGAAATAAGGTCATGCTTTTTCAGACACATGACACATACACTCTGCAAGACACACACACACACACAGGCACACAGTCAGGCAGGCATTCATACACAACAAAAACAACCCTGGGCGCAGTAACACAGGATGCGTGCGTTACGACTCCAAAGCCCAAGCGTCAGTTTTAGAGAAACAAAGACAACGGGAAAAAACGTCCACCTCGTTCATCATGGTTGGTGTTTGCGACAAAGGCAAGGGTGGAAAAATGCGCTGAAATCCACCGCAGAAGTCCAACTCGTCCTGCAGACGAAGGCTCACTTCCTCCCTCGTCTCACGATCACTCAACGATAAGCTGTCGCGACTCGTGCTGCCGCGCCACCGATGCACAGTTTCGGCAGCTTCTTTTGAGAGTGGGTCAAAAAGGCCAGCGCAGCACACACCGTCATCCAGTGCGCCAAAGCACGATGCAGAACGCTCGAATGGTTCAATCATGGCCAGGTTCAGAAGATCGGCCACAACATTCGTCTTGACCGTATAGTCAAAAGGGGAGGTGCTAGCAAGGGAAGGCAACGTGTTCACCTCGACAAGCCATGGCTTGAGCTTGGCATCGAGCATTAAATCAAATCCGTAAAGCTCAAAAAAACCACCCGGAAAGGATATGCCACATGTGGCGGCAGTCAAACGAGGTTTGACAGCTAGAAGAGTCTTGATAATCACAAGTGCAATGCTCTCCTTCACTTTCTCTGACATGCGTCGGTGCAGCATGGAATTTGGCGGCTTTGTCTTCGGTATTATGCTCAGCGAAGGGGGATACATGGTATCAATGTGCACCCATAGTTCATTAAGACTTTTCTTAAGCTCTAACGGTGGCGCGGGCTTCGTAGCGGAAGAAAGGTCTGATACCGTATTCATCTCTTCTCCTTGACTGCAAGGCTGTTTGAGGCGTGTATGCCAGCGTTTTCCCACGGAATAATTTGTGAGATCACGAAAGGGATCAAAGCGAAATTCGGCACCACTACTGCAATATTCTTGCGCCGCCAGACGCACAAGACCCTCTTCATGAAGGTAGACGGTCAAAGGATCGTAGCTGGTCACAGCCACGTAAAGACGAAGATCGGTTTTGCGCCGGTTAAGCAATAGAGGATCCTCAATATATTCTTGCACAACATACTTACGCCCCCCCGTGCCAGAGAGTGGCAGATCCGTCAAAAGGCGGTTTTCAATTTCCGCTGCCAGACGCTCCCAATATGGTGCATTTTTAGCGCCACCCAAACAGGTAAGTATACCGTGGCCACAGCTACCACGTGCGGGTTTCCAAATAAAACGTTGTGTGGCTGGTGCCTCAGTTAAGACCTTTAAAAGTTCTTCTTTTTCATCTGGATACAACCACGTGCGTGGAATAAAATCGTAAGGCCCTGTTTTTTCTCCAGCTGCCTCAAGTGATTTAGAGGCATGACGTAAACACGTTGTTAGTCCCCACTTACATCCCACGTTAACATGACTGCGTGGGAAGTGATTAAAGCGTTGGTGATCGCACACCATTCGACCCACGTTGGGGGTCGCCACTTCCTCATTTTTCGCAGCAGATGACATGTCGAGAGCGATAAGATCAGCAGAAATGTCTGAATTTTGCGACATGCATAACGACGACGAAGAAAAGGACGCTGGTGCAGGAGGAGGGGAAGCAGAAGAATGGGAGGCACCCATACCAGAATGTAACAGCATGGAACGTCCCCAAAGAAGGTTACTCGGAATAATGAGATTGGCCTGAGTGGGAATGCGCCTAAAACCCGCCTTCAAAAGCGGCAGTCGCAGGGCGTAGTACTCACACGATGAAGACGTAATGCAAAAAAGCGGTAATGCCGTTCCAAGAGGCGGCGCCTTAAATGCGTACGCAGGCGGCTTATCACGCATTCGTGTGAAGAGAAAACTTGCCTTACGGCGTCGACTTCGGCTTGGCTTCAAGTAGACTGGTTGCTCTGGTGGAAGCGAGGTTTGCCTCCCCTGCTCTTCTTCCCCCAACCCAGCCGCCACCGCCACCGCCGCCTGCTGCCCCCTTAATCGATAACAACACCTCATGTTAACTTTTAAAAAAAAAACTTACTTGCGGATTATTACCCTCCTTTTTTATATGTACAGGGATCTCGTATGTGTGTGCGTGTGTACGAGAGAGGGCAAGAAAGGAAGAAGGAACGGCAAGGAAAAATAAATAAACAAAAGTTGTACGCCCCGCTCCTGCAGAAGACAATTTCACCACAATTATTCTCCTCTCAAGGAACAATAATACACCACACGTGCACAAAAAAAAAAAAAAGAGTTCAAAAACGATTTTATTGTGAGACAGTTGGTAGTCGACCAGTCATCCCCATTAACCCTTCTTCGTCCAGTCTGTGTGGGGCGAGCACCTTCAGCAGCCACTGCAGGTCAAACTCCTTCAAGAGGCCAAAGTATGGCGACCCCACGTACCAGCTCGCACCAAGTGGGAGTTCACCGGCATACTTCCCGTGACTCGTCAGTGGTTTGGGGAGAACACCAAGGAGTGCCCGGGCCGCCTCATACGCAGAACAAATGCGCGGACGATTTTTCTCAACAAAATCGTTCGCAATCGATATTGCCTCCACCTTGGTGAGGCTCTTCGGTGGTGGTTGCCACGTCAGTGTAAGGCCGCTCGTCTCTGTGGCTTGCCGTGCATCCCACTCAAGGCCTTTGCGCACCGACTCATGCGTTGGGTTCTGCAGGACGGAGAAGGTCATCTCAAGCGCTTTTTGCATGGATTCAAGTCGCCTGTGATGCGCTTGCCACAGTCTTTCCGCCATCGCCCTCTGCCCAACAGGCGCTGCCCCCTCCGAAAAATTGTCGCCAAGCGAGACGAGATACGCCGGCGTCAGCCGCTGAACCGAGACGAAACCACCCGCAATAAGATCATTGAGTCTAAACTGAAAGTCTCGTAACGACAACTTTAGCGCGTTGGCTGCGGTCACAACGTTTTCGATTCTCTTATTTTGTCGGCAGAGTTCAAACACCCCATCGAGTACCTCAAGCTGTGCCAAAACACCGCTGACGCCTGACGATCCCGTTGCCTCACGCCCTCGCTTTCGCTTTGTTGCATGGTCGGGGTTGACAACTACTTCTGCAGCTGCGTGAGTCACACGGTACCCCATCGGTGCCGTCCCCTGTAACCCATGCAACACCCCACGTTCCTGGGAAACAATCATAAAGAGAACAGTTTCTATTGTCTCTTCACTCATAATAAGCTCCTCTGAAATTTTCGAGACGGAAATCATCGTAAGCTTCTCCCCAACATGGGTGGTGGGGTTGCTAAGAATACACTGCACGATAGCCTCCATCTCTAACAGGGATAGACAGGACGCGAGGGTGCGAGAACGAAGTGTGTAATAATCAAACGGGTTGTACAGAAGGCGACAAAACGATTTTTGACCATCACGCCCTGCACGACCGGTTTCTTGCACGTAACTTTCAAGGGAGCTCGGCGCCGAGGCGTGAACCACGGAGCGGATGTCAGCCTTATCAATGCCCATCCCAAACGCCACGGTAGCGATAAGCACATCAATATGGTGCTGCATAAACTGCTGCTGTGTCTTTCTCCGTACATGGCGGTCGAGAGCAGCATGGTAGCTTCGAATAATGATGCGAGCATTACCTTCCTCGGTATGTAAACCACCCCTCGTTCTCATCTTCTCATGTGTGGCACTTGTAAAGATGGAGGAAGTTGTGCCATTTCCACCATTCTCCTTCCTTTCAATCCTCACGGTGCCAAGCTTGGACACAAGAAACGCCGCCAACTCATCGGCATCCACACGTGTCTGGACGTACACGAGCATTGGTTTTGGTAGTTCTAGCACAGCTTGCAATAGTTTATCCTGCAGTGTGCGCTGCGTAGGTGGTCTCTGACACCCAGCATTCAGTAGAAAAACTGACTCTAGTTGAATATTCTCACGGTGGTACGGCACGGTAACACTTCGTTCAATACGGAACATAATTTTGAGGTCATCAATAACGGATGGTGCTGCTGTCGCTGTGAGACACAAAAACGGGGGCGTATTTCTCCCTTCACCACTTGTGAAACCACCGCTGCCAAGACCCTCTAACACGCGGTGCACGTACATGAAGGAGGGTCGAAAGTCATAGGCCCATTGGGACACGCAGTGTACTTCATCCACACAAATAAATGCGATTCGACGGACATGTTGCTCCAGCACACTTCGCAGCTCACTGTGACGAACAAGCCGTTCGGGAGATACGAACAACAAATCAATAGAGCACATTGGGGAGGCCAACTCATGCAAAATCGTCTCCTCCCGCGAAGACGATGTACCAGAGGAAAGAATGGCTGTTTTTAGGTTTCCCCCACTGTCTATTTTTCCCGCCTGATCGGCCATAAGGGAAAGCAATGGAGACACAATAACCGCAAATAAGGTTCCTGGGGGCTCACTCTGAGCCCACGATGATGCGTTTGAGTGTTGTAGGTCTTGCCATGCCCTAAACTTGGCTTCGAAAAGCAGGCGATACACAAGAATGGGAAACTCAAAACAAAGTGTTTTGCCCCATCCTGTGGGAAACACCGCCAGCGTGTTGCGACCCTGCAGAATTGACAACACCACCTCCTGTTGGCCTTGACGAAACTGACCAGAGGCAACACCCAGATAATTCCGCAGAAGATAGTTGCATACCGGAATCGTCTGCAAAGAAGAAGCAGAGGAAGTGGCAGTCAAAGAGTCTTCAAAAAGAGACTCAAGCTGTACCTGCAGTATAGTCTTATTATCTTTGGTTTCTGCTTCCAGCATAGCTTCTGATGCAGTTACCTCATATTTTTGTGCGGCATTGTGAGCAGCAGGGCAATCTTCCACAGATTCTGCTGTGACCGCGGTTTCGCCTTTGCGGGGAAGGGAAGGTTGAAGTAAAGTTACTTCACCAAACGTCAATGATCGCGGCGGCGCCAAATACGGAATACACACAATCCCTTCTTCTTCCTCCTCCTCCTCCTCCTCCTTGCTATCTTTTTCTTTTCGATGCACTGCAGGGAAGTCACATGAAGAAGTTCCGTCACTATGTATGTCATCAAGGAAGAGTTCCACACTGCTATCTTCCATCGCTCCTCCTCGCTCTCCACAAACCCAATCGGACCACTAACAGCAAGTCCCCGCTTCCCCCACCACCTCCCACTCGCTGTTGTTGGCAAAAGATGCAGATGAAAAAAAAAAAAACATCATTCATTTTAATTCGCAGCCATAGTAGTAGCATTAGTGATATAGAATGAGAAAGAAACAAAAACAGGATAAAGAGGGGGAAGAAAAAACAATCCAACACGCTCTCATCAGTCTCATTTTCGATGTTTGACTTCCGTATCAAACAAGTTCATCCGTAAAGCAAACCGTGCTATCATGTGCAGAAGATGTCATGGTTTCGTCATCTGTTCCATCCCTCACCAACGCTTCTTCTTCTTCCTCTCCGTGATCTTCATCCTCAACGTTGGCGCACCGCTGCTCCACCATCACCTCTCTTGCTTTGTCACGTCGTCGTGCAAGCTGTACTCCAAGCATCTGTTCCGGGTCATGAAACGGGTAATGGTAGCGAAACCCTAATGCTGTTAGTGTGCAAACATTGTCATGCAGGACGCACAACCCCCGTTCTTGGCATGCCAACAACGCCTCTCGTCCGTTACAAAATTCAGTGCCGATCAGCGCTTCCTTCTCAAGTACTCTGGAGGCGCTCCGCACATTCAATGAGGGCAAAGGATCGGACACCGTCTCATTTGTCCCCATGGTGTAGTCAAAAAGGTCAAGAACCGCATTTACTCTTCTATGAAAAAAAAGACCAGAAGTTCCGCGAGACAAATAGCGCTCGCCTTCTTCCTTCCCTGCATCAATGTGGTTGCTCCTTATCTGACCGTCTGATTGCTTCGCCACGATTCGCATCACACTGTCCCAGAAAGAAGGACCCTCATCCACAATAAAAAACCGGTTTTCTTGTGCACCGTTCTCGGTTTCCCCGACGTGTGCGTCGCCACCACTAAGTCGATTATTGATCTGCTCATCAACAGCGTGCATGTCACTGGGAACCTTGCGGTTTCCCGTCACCACAAACTCCAATACATCATCGTACGTCATGCGAGGGAGGTGTGGACGAAGTGTCACCAACAGGTGCATGATTCTGGAGGGAGTCAACTGCAAATGCTCCAGAAACGATAAAATGCGAGAGTCCATGGTGACACGCTCACGATACCGCAACAAACGCTCTCGTTGCTCTGTCAAGCGCTCCGCCTTCGTCTTGGTAGCCATTTCTTGTAGAATTACAAGAGATTTTTGGCGTCTCTCCAATTGATCATGCCGTTCCGTTGCCCGCCGCTCTTCTCTTTCCCGTTCCCGTTCCTCCCTCACCTTAACAATGCGTTGAAGTTCCTCCTCCTTCATGCACCGACGTTTCCGCTGTTCTTCTTCAAAGGCTTTAGACCTCGATTTCAGCTCTTCCCTTTTCAGCATCTCGGCTAGCATCTGCAACTGTTTTGTCTCCTCCGCTTTATGCTTGTATTCCGCCATCTTTTTGTCTCGAACCTCCACGATGCCAAGGAGTTCATCTTGCAGCTGCAGGAGGCCTTCCCGCCCCGTTGCTGCGGCTGTTATTGCCACTGGCCTCTCCGCAGGATTGTCGGCATGCTCCGCAGTCAGCGCGTTGTGCAATGCGGGGATGAGAGCCATCATCAGTTGGTCTGCGCTCAGCAGCAGCTTCACCAGTTCATGACGTCGATCGTCATCTAGGAGACTAAAAACAATCCCGACTGATTGTGTAGGCGACAGAATAGCAGCAGGTGCGTAGAAGTCCTCCAGGCGTGATACGCCTTTCAGCCAAGTTTCAAGAAGTGCCTTGTAATCGTTTGGTGCCCACCGCGGTGAGGCGTAGACATCAGGCATTCGCTGGGCAACGATTCCGCAACACTCTAGTCGGCGTGTGACAGACACGGCAAAGCGAAAAGCAGACATCGTTTTTTGTCCCATCCATGACACGTGAGCACCTTCGTTCCAAGGGCTTATGATTGAAAGAATAAGATTCAGGTAGCTTTCCCACGTACAGGCCTGCGGCAGCTTCCCACCGCCACTCTCTGCAAGCTGGAGGAGATGAGCCGCTAGCGATTCCACAACGCACTCCGCGGAGGAGGCATCCGTTTCCACAACAGATGGTGGTGGTGTCAGGCAAAAAAGAAAAGCAAAAAAAATCTGCGATGCATTTGCAACAATAATCCATGGAATCCGCTTGGGCAGACAACGCTGACGGCGTGTTGTTGCGCCTTCCTCCTTTCTTTTTATTTCCCCCACATCCACTGTTTCCTGCGGTCGCAGTGCATATCGTCTTTCGTTTTGCCGTGAGCGAGGCTGTCAGCATCTCCAATACGGGCCTCACAGCCGCATGCGACACGGTGCACGCCACTTCTCTCACCTCCGTTATCGTGTGCCTCCGCCGTACAAGTTCAGCAAGCACACTGAGCGGTTTGAGGAGTTGTTCAACCTCAACTTCCGTTGCGGCGCCCACGTTAAGCAATAGCAACTGCACCACCTTCAATACGGAGATCCACACCTTCGCCTCCTCCTCGATGGTGAACAAGGACAGACTGTGCGCCTCCCTCCACATGACCAGAAGCTTGTAGAGAAAAACGTACACCACTAGGCTTGCAAAGGCCTCCTCACACCGTACTTTACGCTCCACGCAGTAGCGAAGGAGATCTGGCAATCGTTTAGGACCCCATTCCAGCAAAGGAACATTTGTAAAGACGGGTTCTGTGAGCAATGTCACACTCGCACCATGCATCTGAACAACGTCAACGAAAGTGTCAAGGACAGGTACATCCAGGCAGTGAAGAAGAGTTAGGGGGCGTAGATTTGTAAGCAGATGATCACCATACACACCCAGCACACGGGCAGCCAACTCACTATCCCTTCCAATGACTTGTTGAAACTTGGCTGGGGTATTAAAGAGTGATAAAGGCACCTCCATGCAATCGGATGGGAAAACCATATCCAATGCGGCGTTAAGCATGTCACTTGAAACAGCGTTAACCCCCATTTTGAGGGCGCTATGCGTATCCATCGGTAAATCCTTTTTGCATCCTTCCACTCGACGATTTCCCTTTAGTAGTTTCTGTTGCTTCGGCTGCACTTTTGGTGAGGGATCCATGCCGAGAAAAAAATGCATGGTATCCACATCGATGGCACCTGCCACAGTAAAAAGTTTAAATGTCACAGGGGAAAATGGAAGCACCGCCTTAGCGTCCTTAAGCGTCGATTGCAGCGGATACAAGGAGAGGGCATGCACATACATCAACGCCTCAATGAGAAGCTCCATCAGCACTAAACACGGTTTACATCCCTCAGATCCATTTGTTAAGGAGGCACAGAGTACCGGAAGCGTCATATTCACCTCAGGGGATTCGGCTAGGGCCACTATATGACCGTTATTTTGTGTGTGACGCAACATGTAGACAAGCGACTGCGCAAGTGAGCGGCACTGCTCTCGTGAGGGATTGGGGAACGGCGGCCGACCCAGTGCCTCGTCAAGCCGCCTAACGGTTTCACAAATCATTGATTGGATGACATCAAACGGCTGCGTCTTCCAGTCAAAAACGGCCACATCTGTCTGCATCCTTTCAGTTTCACGTTGCCCTCTCCATCCCGACAACCTCACCCAGAGAAGCGCACCACAGAAAAATAATTTTTAAAAAAAGGCCTAAAACAGAGACGCATTCATGGCACGTTGTCTCCTCCTCCTCCTCCCTTTCCACCACAGTGCAGACTAGGTACCACACAAGTAATGTAAGCACGTGTGAATACACGCCACTCAAAGTGGAGAGGAGTCCCTTCCCATCCCTCCCTCAAAAAA
>NW_021705787.1:41768-67003 GCF_003719475.1 Trypanosoma rangeli
AGTCTTTGGCTGGGGAGACGTGAAAACGATCCTCCCGCCCCTCTTCGCTTCTCGTTGACTCAAAGGTTTTAACTCCAATTAGCAACCTCAATAGTTCTTCTCCAAAAGAAACAACTGTGAAAAACACAGCGCGTCAGCCGTAGGAAGAATGGGGTAATCAACAGAAGGACCAAATACGCGGAGCTGCCGGAGGTTTAAATTGTGCTCGGAGGCAGCAGCACGAAGGGCCGCAGCAACCGCATCTCGTTGCGCGGGCACAGCATGTGCGTCTGAAAAATGCTGCTGGAGGAGATCTGAAATACCAAGTGGAGCGGCCTCCTGTGCCACAAAGAGCAGAGTCCCCACACCGCAAATTCGACGCCGCAGCAACGCAGACAATGTTGTTCGCCACTCTTCCTCCGACGATAACTGGTCTGGATGATGCTCCAAATAAACCACATCCTGCCGGCGGGCATCCAAGTCTTCGATACGTGCACATATGGTGGTTTCACAAACATTAAAGACAGATGAAGTGTGATTAGATACCAGGTTTTCCCGTACACGGTCTACCAGAGCACCATCTGATTCAGCAATCAGTACACTCTTCGCAGACATCACGGCATTTAGTGCCGCCGACCCGCTACGATCATTAACGCACAAAACACGTTTGCCGCGACAGACTTCACGGAGCACAAAACGTATCCTGCGATGCGCTGGGTTAAGCAACCACCTATTGCTTCTTGTTGCAGGGACCTCTGCTGATGGAACCCACAAGTGCCTCGTGCCATTCTCAACGTACACTGCCGAGAGAGGAATGGTGGGATGAACGAGGGTAAGTTTTTCGCGGTCCTTCAGGCACGGCGTATCTAAAAGCAGTTGCTCAGACCCCTGACGCCTCAATAACTCTGAAACAGCAGGAACGAGTCGTTCAGCTCCAAAGGAAGTTGCCACAATGCGGGCAAAGCTAGAAGAATAGAGGTCCACGTACATGGATGGAATACCATCCGCAGTGCCGTTCAGCACTCGGTACGTGTTATTGTCACCGTTCACCATTGAGCCAAACACACGCCGACGTTTCTCCCATGCTTCCCGCAATCGATTTAGAAAGAATTCCTCGTCAATGATAGGCAGCTCAGAGACCGTTTGTGAGGTCATATGAAACACGTCTACACGAAGAAGCGTTGGCTCGTAGAATCCCAACGCAAGCAACTGATGGCGATCCGAATCCCGTATCTCCACAATGCTCCCAGAGGCAATCTCCCGGCGTGCGAACTCCACGCTGTTCGCGTCAAACGAGGTGAGTGAAATGTCGCATTGGCGTTTGTGTGTGAGAAGACGGTGCTGCTGCGGGCGAAGTTTCAGCTGTGGAAACTTCTGCGCCGGTGCAAGACGATTGGGGAGCAAAGGAGCAAACACCTTGGACCACATTCACGCAACCTGCCTAGTCCCCGCCGCCTCCTTCTATTTATATTTTTACTCCTCTCTCCCTTTATCCCCGTAGCAGGGAACACCCCTCTGACCTTAGGAACAAACGCCGTGTATGCGAAGAGAGAGAGAGAAGAAAAAAAAAAAGGAGACAGACACAGCAACAATAACGAAAGGGCAAAGACGGAAGTGCAAAGCCTTGTTTCACTAGTCAGCTGCCCCCGATGTGAGTGCAAGTCAGAGACATATGCAGAGAAATAAAAAAAAAGACAGCAATAAGAACGAAGGCGTTTAGGTGAAGTCGGAGAAATACGATGGGTGTAGACCGACAAAAGTAGACACACGCACACACACATACACACTTTATGCGTCATTGGCAGAGAAGAGATATCGTGACTCCCACCAGTCTTCTCGCTCCTCCGCCTCTTCACAACTAGACGTTCCACGATAGTTTTGAAATCCACCGTGTCGCTGCTGAACTGGACCACGGTAGTCGAGCGTAAGCTCCTCGCCGACACCAATGTCTCTGACTGCTCGAACCACAACGGCGCGCCTAGGGATGGTCACACAGGCAGCGCAATTATGGTTAGCTGAACCGTGGTTCAAAAAATCCACAACAGGTGCAATGACCGATGTTACACGATCAGAAGACCTTTCATCCCCAAAAATTGTGGCCATCCGCAACAGACGTGCCCGCACAACATAGATTGCTGCAAGCAGCGTAGCATCCAAATCCGATGGATGTGCGTCATAGAACGCGTACTCTTCTTGTGGAGCACAAGTGAGTATGCAATCCCGAAGATTCCATGCAATTTGCTCAATATTGGAGTGAACATTTGCCTCGTCCTCAACGTCAGAAAAGTAGGGTGCCTCCAAACCATACAAAATATGTTGCTCCATGGGAATAGACTGAAGGTACAGATCCGCCGGATGAGAATTTGAAGGACCCAGCGCGGGCCTGCCGGCACCCTCCCGATTTTTCAGCAAGACAACTTTACGCCAAAAGTACCGCAGTGCTACTGAAACGGCCAGTGAGGCTTCCACAGGCGAGAGGGTAAGCGTGACCACCTTGTTGTCCTCTGTTGAGACGGAGGCGCTAAGAGAGACACCCGCATCTGACGCGCCGGACGAGAGTCGCAGCAACCAGAGCTGAGCCTCTGGGAAAAGTGCAGACTGGTTCCAACGTCGTAGTTGTCGGGGGTTACGCGAGGCATGTGGAAAGTAGCAGTAGCGAAGCGGCACATGCATCAGCAAATCGCCTCGATGAAACCGCCTTTTCGCTATCATTCCACGAATGCCATCGTGTGGGCGATGTACCTGCGCCATGGGAGCTGTCCAGGCCCTCAATGCGCGAGCCAACGTCATTGTTATCCCTGTCAACAACTACTTCGCGACCTTCTTCACAGGTTCTACAAACTTATTTATGTATTTAACAGTGCAATAAATCCTACCGACCCACACACAAGCGAGTTACAAGCCAACAGAGTAAAAGAGGCAAAGAGAAAAGCACTATGAAGGAGTAAGAGACCTCTCAAACATGGTGGAGCTCGAGAGATGGCAAGAAAACAAGCAAGGAAGAAGCAAAGCAAATCAAAAACAAAAGTCATGGGGAAGTAGGCATCTGCGGATAAACTAAACAATAGGATATCTGGCGGGAACGGGTAACAGAACGCAGTTGATGATTGAAAAACAACAGGCCTGTAATTGCAGGTTCCGCTGATGACACGATATACCGAAAAGCGGGGGGGAACACAACAACAGCAACGATATGAAGCACGGACAACAGTCAGGCATGCCAGGCATATTCCATTAAACACCATTTTAAAAGAGAAGCTCCAGTAAACTACCACCATCAGCAACAGATAGAACAGAGGGAAAAAGGAGAGATACACAGAAGAAAGAAAATCAAATTCACACTCACAGAAACAAAATCACAAATGAGGAAGTGAAATGAAGGCAAATGCACATAAAAAAAAAAAAAGGACCGCATCTACAACGCCTCCGGCACAACCAATTACTGATTTAGCCAAGCCCAGGTGCAGCACACAGACAAACACACATTATCAAGACATCACATATATCTCAATATATATATAAGAAAAAACTTCATTTTGTGAAACTAACCTCTTGAAAAACTCACTTCTTTTGCTTTCTAAAAATTTTTGAAATGAACGAAAATTTCCATTTTTTGCTCTTTTCAGAAGTAGCACCCTTCAATGGCATTTTTCTACGACCCACACCCGGTCCTTTTCCTTCAACACTCAGTTCTTTCTCTCGTTGTCTCTCGCTAATGGGAGCTTCAACGCGGGACTTCACGCCTTTTCCATTGTGTGCGTCATGCAAGCTGCTGGTAATCATCGATACTGTCCTTTCGGTCTCTGGAGACTCCCGCTGCGCAGAGGGTTGTGAGAAAATTACGTAGGAGTCGACTGGAGACCCCTTAGAGATTTCTTGAGAGTTTATGAACATCTTGGGATTAGACACAAAGGTCTCTGAGGATTCTCGTGACAAGGAAGACAAGGATGCCCTTGGTTTGCTGTGTTGCATAACCCCATCGGCCTCATCTCTCCCCGATGCTTTGAGTTCATCATTCGTGGCATTGTTTGCTTCTTCTTCTCCCACGTAGCTCGTGGGGTATGTCTGGTTTGTGGATAGCTTCCGTGACGCACAGAGACCCTTGCAACTAAAGGTGTCAACATTAAGACTATTGAGAATGCTAAAATTCAACCCACTGGAATGGGGAAAGGATTTCGGTTCTGAAGGCCCATCGTTTTCTACTGCAGCAGACGTAGCTGTAGCTTCTGCCTCAGTGGGCACTGAGGTTTGCATCTCAAGCGCTGACTGATTATTTTGTCCTTGTGGTGAGGCAGAGCGCTGCGGCTCAAGTTCTGAAGCCGATGATGCCTGAACAACCTCAGCCATAGGCAGGGTAGAAGAAGGCTTAAAGAGTAACTGAGACGATAGTGACAACGTTCCCGTAAAAAACGTGGAGCTGCGACGGGCCGGCACGTCGGCCGCATGGTTGGATTCCCGAGCCTCTTTTTGGCGTGGAAAAAATTTTACTTGCTTCTCGGTGAAGTCTTCAGTGTGCATCATATCAGGAGTTGCAGGAGCACGAGACGGATAGCCATTGAGAGAATGGGCCGAGCTGCCGGAGGCACATGAAGCTAATTGTTGATGCTTCACCTCCGGGGGAGAAGAGTCGGCTTTGGTTAGGCGCGCCTCCCTCGACGTGAGTTCATCCAGCTCACGTGTGCGTCTTCCACATCCACCCTCTATTCTGCCAGCCTGCTGGCACATCATTCCCTCCATGTGTTGCACACGAGATCGCATGACCCGCAATTCGTCTTGAAGTGCGTCTATTAGTTTTTCCCCCCGCTGCTTCTGTGAAGGATGGGCAACCTCAAACGGTGTACCAGGCAGCTGATGCGCCGGTAACGTCACAACACTAATGGGGGAGAAAAGCGAAAAATTCGCATCAAGCCGCCTCTTCTCCTGTGTAACCGCCATAGCCTCGCGAAGATCCATCACTTCTGCTCTTAAAGACGCAAGTTCTTTTGTCAATGCATCGCTTGGCCAAGGCGTATCCGCCACTACTTTGTTTTGTGCTGCAGTAGTGGCAGCTGTCATCGCTGCATACTGTGCTCCACGATGGTGGCGCTTATTCAGATGCGACTCCAGCGACGAGGAGGACGGGTAGCCATTTCCACACAGGGAACACGTAAAGAAGCGTCCAGATTTCTCTACACACGAGAGGTGATGAGACACCGCTATTCCAGCGTTCATTCCATCCCGGCTGTTTGACACACGGCGCTGCCTCATCTGTGCAACCGTCTCCCGTAACACCACGAGTTCCTCAAAGAGTTCATCCCTTTCTTCACGTAATTCCTCGGCTCTTCTTTGCGCATCCGCCACCTCTGCCTCGAACTGCCTCTGACAGTAGACAAGATATTGAATAGTGCACTGCATTACGTGGCACACCTTCTCCGTCATCTCGCGTGACTTCTCCGAGAAAAACCACTCCTCCGGTAGCCGCAGCACGTGCCAGCCAATTTGACGAATCGTTTCCCTCTTAACTGCACCGCTTGTGACGTTGTCCGCATTGTACAGGACTGGTCCATTGACAACGGCAAGAAATGCGAGGTCGCAGGGTGGCTGATGCAGCTGAAACTCAAAAGTCATCTGGACCGACGTGGATCCACTACTCCCCTTCACCTTTCCACCCTCACACCCTATCGCAGCTTGGCGCGTACGAAAAAAGACAAAGATCAAGAGCGTATATATATGACACCAGTGTGCAGCAAAAAACAAAAACAAAAACAGGAGCACCACCCGCCCTCTTCTCCGTTGAAAACCCCCTTCGTCTATTCTCGTGTTTACCTCCCCTACTAATCCTCCCATTTTGCTTTCGTTTTTTGCCCACTGCCTTCGCACCTTGCGCTTGTAATCCCCTAAATAAATATACAGACATATGCAAGGAACACATTTAGTTTTGCAAATTCTCATTGCCCTTATAATAAAATGATAATTTGCACCCGGATCATATAACTACACCCCCCTTAGCGAAGCCGTGAGCCACATTAACGTGGTGCCAGGGTTCAGCACCTCGCTGAAAAGGAAGCTAAGAAAAGGCAATGGATCTCTTTGAAGTGCTATAAACTTACGATATCGGCATCCGGGCTTTGGGTGATGCTGAGTTCAGAAGAACCAAGACAAGTGAAGTAGATTTACCACCCAACGGCAGTACGTGCCAACGCATAGCGCCACAACACAGTTGGTAACGAAGTGTAACGATTATACACACGTGTAAAAAAAAAAAAAGCATCCACTTTTCAAATGGGAAAAAAATAAAAAAAATAAAAAAAGAAGGCGCGTTAATTATGCATATCCAGTGAAAAACGATACAGTTACGCAGGGTGATTCATGACGGCATTAGTCACTCCCTCATACATGGGACCAAAGAACAATAATAATAATGGATATATGCATAGTACAGCGTTAATGATCCACGCTGTAGTACTGATTTAAAAACTCCCGTAGTACGTCCTTCACGATACTGCGATCGCCTAATCGTTGCTGCAAACCATAAACAGTTGCCCCTGTTTCGCCTCGTTTTATATTCCTACCTTCCTCTTCTGCCTGCTTCACCGCGCCGTACATCTCGTCACCGATGTCCGTCAAGTCGTGAATGAAGCGGTCTGCCACTCCCTCCTGTGTCTGAAGTAGTGTTACCGAAAACTGAAGACCAGATGGAAACTGAAGTCGGTTGAGCACCCATCCACGCTCCCCTAGGCGATCACCCAGGACATAAATGTCAATGTAATCGCTATTAAAAGCAAACACAGAGGTGGTAGGATCTCCTATAATTGAAATGTAAGGTAATTTGCAAAGCGCAGATGTGATTTTCATACGAGTTTCCATAATTTTACGACAATTGTCTACATAACCCTCTTCTCCCATACGAACCATAGCTGCCCATGCTCCCGCGATGACATTGCCTGGCTTGGAGCCACTCACTGCAGAGGAACAGTAAATGCCACCTGGCCACTCTGCCACACAGCAGAACTGAAACGAACGCAACTCTCGGGTTCTGTAGAGAACAGTCGATGTGCCTTTGGGTGCGTATCCATATTTATGTGTATCACAACTTATCGTCGTGACACCAGGGAGACAAAAGTCCACAATGGGAGCGGAAAAGCCTGCCTTCTCCATAAAAGGCACAATAAACCCACCCAAACAACAATCTACATGAAGACCAACTTCATGACGGCATGCCACTTCGGACAATTCACTGATAGGATCAACCACGCCATGGGGAAAGGTTGGCGCAGACCCAACAATGGCGACAGTATTGTGTTTTATGTATTTTTCTACCTCCTTTGCATTGATTCTCTGTGTCACAGGATCAACCGGAATTTTTATTAGGGTAATACCAAAATACTCAGCTGCTTTGTCAAAGGCCGGATGTGCAGTGATACCCACAACAACTGAGGGATGCTCAATACCTCTCCTGGCACGTCCCCAGCCGCGATACGACTTCATCGCCATCAGAATGCTTTCTGTACCACCAGAGGTAACGGTGCCACAAGCATCGGGGAGAAAATGCCCATTAAACATGTGGACCACCATTGAAACCACCTCCGCTTCCATCTTGCGTGTGGCGCCAAAGACGTCGCAGTGGAGTGGGTTACTCCACTGAAATACTTCCATGACACGGTTAATCAACGCCGTGTGCGAGGCTCCCCCATGGTACACGGCTCCACTCAAGCTACCCATCTCGTACGGCTTATCAAGATCCTTGTGAAGGGTATGCACGATACTGAGAACATTCTCATCTGTTGTGGCCTTCTCTGGTAGTTTTTTCGCCTTGAATTCACTTTCCTTCGCCGGCATTTTAAACATCTTGGCAGTCTTCTTCACCTCTCGTTGAATGATAGGGGCAGCAACGGCACGCACGACGCCCCACTTTGCCAAGTTTAAACGCTTAAGCAGGAATCCGTCGCTGAAAATGTCTGCCAGTACCTTGGCGGCCACAAGGGTGGCAACTGATATGTAAACAATATCAGATGGACGCCTTCCTTCAAGAGTCCCGTCAAGTAAAGTTGACAGTGTCATGAGGCGAAGTTACTGAAGGTACTCACCTCCTACAAAGAACAAGCATGCTGAGAAACCAGAAGCAAATAAGGGCATGTATGCAGGACTTCAACACCGCATCTGACAAGCACACACACACACACACATAAATACATACGTTTGTCGTCACCGCCCCACGCAAGAAGATGAACCAATAAAAAGAGTCATGTGCCTTTCGCTTTGAAATCTTCCTTTTGCTCCCATACTGGAGAAAATCGGAGAGAAATCTAAATGCTTCCTGCCCCGCACGGGTGAAGCGGGCAAGGCACACTGCCAAGGCCGGCCGGGCCTGCCAAAAAATCCAGCGTTAACAAAGGAAGGAAGGAAAATACAAATGAATCAAAAGAAAAAAAAGCCTCCACTTTTTTTCCAGTTCCTTCTCTAAATTTTCTCTTTATTTCTCTCTCTCTTTCTTTCTTTCTCTCTCTCTCTCTCTCTTGCTGGTTCAATTGGGGGGGGCAGAAAGGCAACGCCTGCCTAGCTGACTGCCAGGACCAACGCACCGCCGATATTCAAATCATGCTCTTCTATCTCACCTTGGCATCACGTCATGCATTTCACCACGCATACGTATGTAACAAACCAACCAGCCGAACAACATAACACGCGCACACATGCACTATTTTTTTTTTCTCCGCTCATATCATCAAGACAAGACTGTCAAGGCTTCTCCAGGATAAAAAATAAAGCACGCTGCTATGCGAGGGTGCAGGCCAGTGAGAATGACGCCGCGATCACTTCCGTTCAAACCGAGACGTAGAGTCCCCTCCCGCACCTCGTACGTAAAGCGAAGCACATCACCGTTGCGACACAGAGGGAGTTGATGAACAAGAGGGCTAAAATGACCAATACGCCCGTCGACGACACCGCTCCTCGTAGGACACCAGTAGAAACCCTCTGGAATGGTAGTGGCATCTGTTTTCTCAACAACGCCAAGGAAGGACTCTGCAATGGATTCCAGGCGTACTCGCCATGTAACGCAGCCCCCATCTTCAGGAAAGAGACGAACAACGTTTTCCATAAGCTCCTTGCTCCGCACACCTATTTGGGTCACTCCACCTCCTCCACGTGTAACACAGCGCAACAGAATACCGTCACTTTTCACCGTGGCCTCCACATCGTCATCCACAGGAAATGTAAGTCGCAGCGGTGTTTCTGCTGACAGTCCAGATGCCGCAAGGAAGCGTCGGTTGCCATTCATGGATTCACCCGGTTGACGTGTTGTTAGGCCGCCAGAAGGAGGCCCGTTAGCCATCATCTGCTCCACAGGGGCGGACTTCTGTGGCTCCGCAGCATGCACAGTTTGCAGATCCAACTGGAGATCCAAGCCTGAAATCACCATATCACCGAGGTTGGAGACCTTAAACCCACTTCCAAGAACAGACGGGGTCTCGGTCTTGAGAAAACTATAAAGAATGGAGCGACTCTCCAGTACCTCGTGGTCGGAACCACTATGCTGTATGTGTTGAAAGCGTAGCATGGCCTCATTCAACGCATTGAGCTTCATCAAAAACAATTTACGTGACGCTATAAGTGAGGCATCACCTGACTCTCTCAAAGCTGCAAGTAGCTTGCGTAATTCTACCTCACGCTGCATTAATCGTTGCTTGAAGTGCTCAAAGCGTTCTGTGAGAATGTTTTCAACGCTATCGTAGGAAGTAAAATATTGTGCCGTCACACGATTCAGTTCACTGGCTTGACTTTCAAGACACATCTTTTTCTCCGTGATCAAGCTCATGTCTCGCGACAGTTGTTGCCTGACATCGGCCGCTGCCCGTGCAATGCTAGTATTATCATGGTTTTTGTGTTGTCCAACCTGAAGACAATACGCACAACACATTTCCTCGCACTGCAAGCAATAAAACTCGGCTCGGTACTCTTCATGGCCGCGAACGTGACATTTTTTTTGTATCCCTCGTAACTTTTGTTGAACTCCAATTCTTCCCGTCACATGGCCACGCTTCGCAGCGCTCTTGTGTACAGCAGCATTGCAATCGCTGCAGTAGACGAACATGCACTCACTGCACTGCATTACCGCGGGAGCCTCCTCACACCACTGACAAATACTTTGGCCATCGTCCCCGTTTGCAACAATTTTCACATGACTGGCAAGAGCTGCATCAGCAAACTCATGCAGGTTTCGCACTGACACCGTGGGGTAGAGCACAGTACAGAGAGGACATGCAAAACCATCCTCGTTTTGCAAATCTAGCTTGTTGCGCACACAGTCAGCACAGTAACTGTGCTGACAGTCAAACGTGAGCGGGTTGTTGAAAACGTTAAAACAAAGCCCGCATGTGACGCCGCGGGGTTCTTCAATACTGGCGGCGATGTCAGTTGCCATGAGAACACCTACCCACCCCGTACACTTCAGTTCACTTGCTAGCTGTAACGTATGCCGCGACCACCCCAACGTCTCTAACCACGTCCCCACAACACCGCAACGCAGGCATGAAAAAATAAAAGGCAAAAAAAAAAAATGGCTCGAGATACTTTGAAGTATGAGCACACACAAATAACCGTCAACAACGCAAAAGAAAGGTGACACAGAGACACATCAAAATCCAAACAAAAAAAAATGTAAAGCATTAACAGGCATCCAAAAACATTGGTTGCCTTTGAGTGTCTATGCATATGGAAAAGAACAAGCGGATATTTCTGCAGGTGTTGAGAATGCCGCACAACATCAAACGCAAACCTCAGCTCAAAATCTGTGCCCGACCCCGGTTCACAGGAAAAGGCGAATAAACAAAAGAGAGTCAAAACGTAGGTACACACCTCTAAGTCCCTCTCTCTACAACCACACATCCTTGATTTGTTTTGAACTCTCCCCCTCACTCTCCCAAAAAGAATAACAAAACAGAACAGAATTTCCCTACCGCACAGAGAAACGTGCACCGCAATATAGAGGGATTTACAGACCGAATGAATTCAGGCAATAAGGATTCTTCTTCTTTTTTTGCTTCTTCCTTCACCCCGTTTTTTTTTCCTCTTATTCTTTCTTGGTCGTTGTTGCTGCTTGGTTTACCTCTCGTATGTGGGGTTGTGCGTCTTTCCTGCAAAATCCAATTCAATCGGACTTTGCCCGTCTGACAAATAATAATTGCAGTAGCAAGCCTCAACCACACAGATGTAGTATCATCCTCTTCATTCTTCGGGGTGCTTCTCATATTACATGTATGTGGACACAACATGTGTGGGCGCGGTCCACAAACAAATAAGTGAGGCACCGTATCCTCCCCGTATGCACCGTCTTACTCCATCCAGCTTTGCTTATTTATTCACATCAGGAGGTGCACACATTTAGGATCCATGCAACGCCTTCCTCCAGACCCATACCGGTTTTGGCACTGCATCCCTGAATGTGCCACTTTCGATCACGAAACTCCTGCAGATGGAGAGTCTCTGCAATGACTTGTGGCGGCTTTGCCGTCGCCAGATCTTGTTTGTTGGCAAAGACTAGAACAGGAACGCCCTGAATTCCGCTTAGCACATCCACGAACGACGCGTAGGTTTCTTCGAGGCGGCGGTGATCAGAAGAATCCACGACGTACATGATGCAGTCTGTGTTGTTGTAATAGTCCTGCCAGTACTCCCTCAACGCCCGCTGACCGCCAAGATCGCACAACTTCGCGCGCCGGCCAGCACGCGTCAGGGTCTTTATGTTAAACCCCTGCGTTGGGCCCTCCGGCGCGGCGGGTGTGCAGTGAGCCTTTTCGAAGTCGGGCACATCGTTCTCACAAAGCGTGTTAAGCAGCGTCGTCTTCCCTGCATTGTCAAGTCCCACGATGAGCACGCGCGGCTCATTCTCGCGTCTCACTCGGTTCCGTAGGCTCTTTAACATTAAAGCAGCGTGGCGTGTGCACGCGGTGACTTGTGGCTTCTCTTCTGGAATGCCCCAACCGCAAATCACAAACACACGGAGCGAACAGCAACAAAATCAACAAAAAAAAAAGAAACAAAAAATGGCATTACAAAGCAGCCGAGCAACGCATAACGCTTCTTCTTCACACTATAAGCAACAACCAACGCGAGCCTACGCAAAAACAAAACAAAACAAAAGTCACACCATCGGCGTGGTGCAAACCACACTGCATTAACTTCATCTGTACCAGGACACCCCCCCCCCCTCCCTCCACCCAAAAAAATATATATAAATATATATATAAACATAAACAGTAAAACGTGACAACATAAAGCGGCATCACCAAATAAAGCTAGTATAAAAAAAAAAAACCCCTGTTGCTTTTGTGATGAAAGTGCAAGCCATTCAGGACGATGGGCGGCAGAATGCGCAGACGCCGCTGTTTAAGCATGACTGCAAAAGCTGGGTACTTTGGATAGCCTGATCCCGTGAGCCAATAGTGTCAGCGAGCCACTGGCCAAGCTCCACCGAGCGGCTTGTCAAGTCCGCAACTTCGCGATCTAACGCCGCCATTTGTCTCGCATGATGCAGCCGAAGCTCTTCCAACTCACGTTGCTCCGCCTCCAACTGCTCCTTCAACTGGATAGCAGCGATATCTTCACCCACACGTAGTACATGGGCAGAGCACGTATCAGATTGTGGTGTTGCCCCTACGGTGAGGCCGGCGTTCCGCAATGCATGTGCCTCCATCATATCCTTAATCACTCGTTCCAGTCGCTCCTTCTCAGAACACAAACGGACCAATTCGGCGTCAAGTTCCGCGATGCGTTGTTGAATTGGGGCCGCCACATCATCCTTTCCCCAGCAACGCTGCACCTCCCCCAATTCCTGTGCGTGCCCACGCCACGTCGTCACGAGGGTGCTCGCCTTCTCCATCTGACCGCGCACGTGCTCGATGAGAAGTGCCTCTTCCACCTCACTCTGGCGAACTGTGTCCATGCCAGCCATTACCTGCAGCTGCAGCTGCCGCTGCTCTTCCAGAAGATGGTCCAGCTCCTTCTTAAGCTCCACCGTGCGAGCCTCATTTTGTACACTCTGCTGTTCCAGCTGCTGCTGCTCCTCAGTGGCAAAGGCGAGTCGCGTCTCCGCCTCCTTGCGCTTCATCATGACAACACGACGGCGTGTCTCCACCCCGTTGAGGTGATCCATCAATGAAGACACCGACGACTCCATCGCATAAAACCACAAAATGAGAAGCCCAATTTTCTGTCCTTGTCTTTTTGACGTGTTTCCTTCCTTCCTCCTCCTCTGTCTTGTGTGTCTTTGTTTGCCTTACAGGCGGAAAAGCGCCGTCTCAAAGCCAGACACCACTCCTACCCCAGCATAAACAACAGCAACAGCAAAGGAAAAAAAAACGGTAAGAATAGGAAATAATCTGCAACATGAAAATACATCAATCGTATATATATATACTCACAGTCTTAGCCTTGGCTCAAGACTGTGAGTTCTCTGAACAGCCCTTATAAGCTTCTTTTTGTTTTTGTTTTTTGTTTCACTTCTTTGTGTAACATCATCTAACGAAAGATCACTTCTCCACTCCCCTCCCTGTACATGGTTAGCACGTCCCAGGTGCTGACTATACTCTATTTTAAGTGCGTCTTGCAGCAAAAAATTTCAACTTTATACTCCCTTAGGAGATTCATCCAAACACACTTCGGAATCCTTGTAAAGCCCCATCTCAAAGTCGGCCTGAATAGCCCTATCCAACGCCTCGCACTCGCACTTCATCCAGTGTTTAATAAACTGTCCGTTTGCCGCTGTTAGCGAATACCTTGCTGGCGCAGGACGCACACCCGAGACCAACGAGGCTTCCTCAACTTCACTCTTGCTGTCTTCCTCATCCACTTTCCCCCCCTCATCTTTTGCTTCGGAAGCTACATTCGTCTCTTTGTTTAATTCCAGCGGCGACAAGTAGCCAGCCAACATCTCATACGCTGCCCAGAGAGACTCATCACACTGTTCCACGATACAGGGAAGAAGAAGTTGGCAAATGCGACGTGCCTCTTCCAGTGAGTTGTCCGGCGACACCACAGATATTGTCACATCAAAGCGGCATCCAAACAGTACCCCACGCACCGTCAGAAATAAAAGTTTTTGCTCCAACAAACACTCCGCTCCAACCACCTCCCCCACCTCCAATGAGAAGGGAATGCCCTTGGCTAAGACGGCAGCAATCATAGGTGTCTCTTGCAGCAGTTCACTAAGGCATTTGGTGAGTACGCTATGAGAGATTGTCACCTGTGCGTATGCCCCAGATGGAAAAAGTGACTCCTCCTCAATGCACAAGTCGTAAAAGACGCCGGTGGAGACACACATGACACCAGCTTGTGACATCTCAACTTTTATAGGGGAGAGATGGGGTGCAAGGAGGGCACTATATCCATCTAACCGGATAACAGAAGCACCGCTAGCAGGCATGGCGATGTGCAACACGATGCATTCCTTGTCAGATTTCCCTTCTAAAAGAATACTACCAATACGTAGGCTGGGAAGCGTTGCCGTAATCCCAATACACCCCGGTAAAATAGTTGCGTACGCATCTCCCCTAAAGCCCACAAACTCAATCGTCCCAGTTCCAAATGCCTTTACTTCGGAACAACGCATACTGAGGCTCAATGAACACACAATAGGAACCGCATGCAACCATTCGTTCTTCTTTATTTGCGGTAAAGTGTTAACCATGTAACCTCCAAGTTGAATTAATTTTGACAGATGCAGATCTACCACCTGCAGTACAAGAGTCTCATATCTACGATCTAGGCGTACCTGTAGAAGGCAACAATCATAACTACCACACGTGGGGATGGTTAGGGTTCCCGCTAAGGTGAAGTAAGGCTCCACAAACGACTGTGAAGCTTCTCCAGTCATGAGATCAAACGAAACCTTCAGGTTGGTGAGAAAGGCATCCGAAAAACGGCAAGTAAGAGGCAAATGGGCGCTTGGGGACGTCCCACAAATCGAAATTTGTTCCTCCATTGGTTCAAAACACCCTACAAGACTTAGTTGTATGGGTGGATCCACATTCGCCCCTTTAAATACAGTGTCGTGAGTCACAAAGGTCACCATCTGGGACCGGTCCTTCTCAGTTTCTCGTTGTCCAATTGTTATCAAGGCCGCTCGTTCATCGTCGAGGTGACTTTCCGCTACGAGCTGAACTTCAAATTCAAAACTTCCAATCGTCAGACCCGGTATGCCAAGGTTAATACCCTCCCCCGGTAATGTAAACCGCACGAGGCCTGTATTGCTCTGCATTGAGGGTGACGTAAACACCAACTCCGTTTCATATTTCGAAAGAAATTCTTCCGAATAAATCATTTGAAGGCAGTCAAACAGAGGAGATGGACATACAGCAATAGGAATGCGTTGAATAAAGTTCACACCGGGTAGGATTTTAAACGGAAATATTGCGGGAAATGGATCTGCCCCGGGTATTGTTAAGTTATATCGGGAATTGAAGACCACCTGGTTAAGAGTAAATACCATCACCATATGACGTCCTGTAAATCCGGCGTCGTAAAGAAGTGGAAGTTGTGGAAAATGCTCCGCCGCAATCCAGTCGCTTCGCTCAATATGTACTGTAATAATAACAGATGCCAGATGTGGACTTAAGGGATTCAAAAAAGACTTCAACAAAAGGTCTAGGTTTCTCTGCACCTGTAGGGACAGACTCCATAAGACTCCAAGGGAGGCGCGTAAGCGGTGAAATCCGTAGAAGCTTTCCACCAAAGTACCCTCTTGAAGGAACATTGGATAAAACCACGACATATTTTCATTTGATCGCACCATATCACGCGCCAATAGCAATGGATGCGACACCAACTGATTCAGTTCATCCACATTGCAATCGTATTTTTTTGCAGCCTTGTAAAGCAGATACATGATGTCATTGCTCAATGGTTGACCAATACAAATAAATTTGTCTTGTGGTGGGTTCTTGTCTTTTACCGCATCCTTTGAAACTTTGGCCACAAATTTTGTAAACTCGCCTCTGAGCTGAACGACACTCTTTGCCACAATACCATGACGGTCAATATCACCTGCCTTACGAAGTCCACTTGCAACACTTCTTGCCTGATCAAAACCTTCGCGACATATTCGACAAAACTCATCTTCATTGTTAAAAGCGGCCTCCTGCCATGTAGTATACATTGAGGAACTAAGCATGCACGGTTTTGATTGAGCCCACACGGCATTGACGCCAGTCTCAATATACCATGTAACCTGCCACAACTCTAGAACCTCAGTCTCTCGGATCCCCTTAAATCGAATCCGCCAGTAGGTGGCGCTGACATTCATCGCCCACGAAAGTGAATTGCCAACTTGGGAAAAAAGTCGCTTTGCAATGGGGACGTAGTCCACGCCATTTTCACTTGTCTCCACAACTACTGTTGCACCGCCTTCTTCTACTTCTTCTCCTGCTGCAACAATGGCGTCCCCAGCATCCGCCGCATCCGTACCGCCATTACGGATCCCATTTGCTCCAAAACGTTTTGACATCTTCATGGGTAATAAAATAGAAGACACCGTAGTTGGCTTAAGTTGTGGCGAAGGCGATGCTGAATTTGAGGTGACGGATTTGAAAACCGTCCGTCCCCCCAAGAAAACCTGACAAAAACGTGGCGTTGTGCCGTTGCTAAACACCCATGTAACTGTGACCATTTCCTCCTCTTCCTCCTCTCTGGAGCGTAGCACCACACTATCGGTCTCATTTTCTGTCAGACGTTTGGCGGCCTGCACCTCAACAAATCCGGTTGTGACCACCTCCACTGATGGGACATCACCAATTTGGGCGGAAACGAGTGTTGTTCCACCAAAGCTATACCACTGGACACACATGTTCGTGGGAAGAGAATACGAAAGTGTCGTAACATCTCCTTCGCCCTCCTCCAGTGCAGGACGCAAACGCCAATTGGAAGAGCATCCCCTTGGCATCCATCTCTGACGTACCGTATGTGAACGTGCCGTGTCAACGTTTTGGATGCTCGCTACTTCTTCCCAAATGGCACCGTCAAGCGAGAGCTTCTCCACGACGTACCTGGAATTGGGCGGCAACACTGTTTGAAGAGCAACCACTTCTTTAAGTTTCGTCCCAAGACTTAGTTCACAACCATTGTATCCTCCATCCACATTATTCGACTCCACAACACGATACAGCGCCGACTTGGAAATCTCAAAGCAAATATCGCGCAGCATCAGTAAGGGTGGCCCTGTGTGTTGCACAATACGAAGACGCCAGAAGCGATAATAACCGCCATTGTCCCACGCAGCCTGTGCTGAGCCATTGCGTAGTAGCAATGACACATTGATCGTTCGCCATTCCATGGTGTTGGAACTGCACTCAATGACAAAGTTAGTAGATGTATTTTGTGTTCCGTGACTAACCAGACGCACGCCAACGACGTGGAGAGGAGCTTGCTTGCTGTCAAACACCACTGCCGTTCCTACATTCGCCGAAAAGATCATGGGCGAAACTTTGCATCCAACGCAGTTTTTTTCCCACAACAGCGATGCATCCCACCCATCTCCAAACAATGTTGAATTTTCCAGAGCAAGCGAGGGACCAAGGTACTCAAGAAGGCAAAGGTCCTCGAACAACACGTTAGGCTCCCACGTTTGCAGTTCAATGCGCCAGTACTGTCGAGGTCCTCGAGGTTTCCATAAGGCTTTAAAGTGACGAAAACGACTGCGCCACTTCCCACACTTCTCCCAGTGGTCACCATCGTCACTGCACCAGACACTCCAGATGACAGTCACCGGAGCACCCACAGATCGGCAGGCAAACGCCATCAAATTAGGCGAATTCAACTTTTCGTAACCCAACGTCATATGATGTATTCCCGGTTTACACTCCCCTCTAGATTCTGTTGCAGACTCAAATGTCACGGTTGTTTTCGCCTCCACAAATAAGGTGGAGATGGGTTTATTCAACGTACCAGAGAAGGCAATTTTACGCGCCGACTGCAAATATGGTGAACATGGTAACGTAAATAAGTCCATAGCCATATAGAGTACTGGAGGACGTTCCACATCACGACCTTGACGCGCCTCCGTTGTTAAACGCCAGAGTCGATGAGAGACACAAGCCACGCTCGCAAGTCCCCACCTTGTACGACTGAGTGCAGAGGATTGCAGATGATGACCAACAGTGTTCCACTCCACCCCATCATCACTATATTCAATGAGCCAATCCTCCTCACAGGGTTCTGAACTGTGCATTGCAACTCCAGTCAGCAGAGGTGGTCCTTCCTTGAAATCAATACAAATCACAGAATCATACCGCCGCCTCCCCCAATTCAAATACCATGTAATGGTGCTAAACAAATCACATTGACGTACCGACACCGGACCAACAGTGTTCGTCACCGTGTCATCAATCACAGTATGAACAGCCACGCGGTCCTCGCAAAAGACATGGAAGCGTTTTGGATCTTTTGGGAATGATACAGCGCAGAGCAACGGTTTGTCATCAAATTCAGCGTGATAAAAATAGGGGCAGTTACGAAGAACCATCGGACCCTCCACGACCTCCAAAGTGATAATGCTCCAGCGCAGCACCTGTGAAGTTTGTAGAAGGAAGAATTCGCCAGGACAATCCCATATTTGAACAATATCCTCAATCTGGTCCAGACTCCACGGTAATCCCTTAAAGAACGCATTGGGACTGTTTTTACTGTCGTTTTTTTCTACAGCGCCGAACTGCAAGTTCCACAGTATAATATCTTTCCCATGAAGGAGTGCCACAACATTCGGATTTTGTGGATTGGGGTAAAATACGGCATCAAACCCGTTTGAAAAGGGGTATGGTAAATTTGCAAACCCGGGGTGTCCCGCAAGAGGAATAGAGCGATGCGAAATCACAATATTATGTTCAATATCGAATTCAAGGAAATTTTTACCGCAAAAAAAAAGGCAAAATTTCCCATCTGGAAGAAGCGGCAAAATGCAGTGCTTATTCAACCAGCCATGACTGGTAGAGGAGGCAAAAACAACCCCAGGGGTGAGAGATAGCAGGAGTTGCGTGGGCTTACAGAGAATGTGGGGTGCTGTGATATTGACATTGGTAGACTCATGCGGAGCATGCGGGATGCAGGGATCTAACGGAATAGTCCCAAGCGCACAAAAAACTTTGTACCATAGGAGTCGTACCACGCCCGTGTTTACAGGTAATCTTGTCAAAAAACGAATCCGCCAAAAACGAGCAGCAGGTGCATCACCCCAACACGTGGCAGTAACATAAGGTAGAAGAACAAAACGTGTGTGTGCAATGTATACAATACCGTCAACACTACTCTCAACCACAGCCATAATTGGCGCAATACGAAGCACTCGAGGGTCCAAGCGTGCAGTATCCAGCACAACCACAAGAACACCAAAGTCAACAGGATTTGTAGAACCATAATCCACATCTATCACCTGCGGTGGGCCATCAAGCATACTCTCTTCGGTTTGAACGAAAATAACCTCTTCACATAGTAGCGATGATGCAGTACACTTAATATCCCGTCGGGTAAGGCTGAATAGGTTTTCCAATTCATCTCCTTTCTGAGTAAGTGTACTGGTAATTGTCTTTACCTGATCTCTTACGTGGTGCGAAGTATCCAAAACAACGCCACAACGATTGCACTCTGCTTCAAGAACGCACTTACAAACACCATGCAGAGCCGCTGTGGTCATCTGCTGTAGCGCTAATGGAATTCGTGAGAAACAGGATGCAGGTATTGTCTGAAATGCCTCAAGTGCCAATGTTGGCTCAGCGGAAGCAAAGCTGCACACAGTTGCCAAACGACCATCCCGTCCAATCAACATCACCCTCACTTTCTCTACTAGAGCCGAATCTTCTCTTGTTTTAGAAGCGCTCTCCGTACTCGATTCTTCCGCCTGTTCGTCGCATGCTGGTGGTGTCTCTTCGGTGCTCCAAAGCAATGTCGTCATGGGCCCGTAAGGAAACAGCTTTGCAAGCGTTGTGCCAAAGGTTGCAAGGTTCTCTTCACTTGTCTTATCGTCCCCAATGCGTCTCACACCACCAACCGGTTGCCGCTTTTCAAAGTCAAATACTATATACATCAGCTGCGAAAACAAAAATGCGCATGAAGTGTTGGGAATTGGCACAGCCGCGTCAATCCTGTACATAAATTCCGGCGGCAACTCCGCAAACTGTCTGTGAGTTTGTAGTTTAAATGGACCCCCTGTGCAGGTCTGCCAGTACGCGTCCCATTCAATCCACCGCTCACCACAGAAGAAATACACTGTGCGCGGATTCACTGGCGAGTTCAACGCACAATCAAAACCAGTAGTAAAGGGAAAACTCCTCGCAAAATGGCTTCCCAGTGTGGGATGCAAAGGCTCTGTGAGGGTGTGATTTTTGACATTTATGCAACAGATGTGATCCTTAATGAAAAACATAGCATAGTCTGTCAATTTCCCATCTGCATTTGTGAGACGGATGGAGTGCCACGGATAACCAACAAGTGATGGAGGAATAATATCACATTCTTCCGCCATAGATCGCGCTGTGAAACCCGCGGTAAGGCCAGATGCAAAGGAAGAAGAAAAAAAGGAATGACCTTCCCTTCTACTGGAACGGCGAAGTTCCTTAATCGACTCCCGATCTTCCCTTACCTTCGTCCAGCGATTCTCCAGCTTGTCCAAGAAGGTATCCCGTGCCTCCTTGGCAGACTTCTTTTCCGTTGCCGTCTTGGACATTCGTTTTGTCACAGTCTTCTTAGCTGGATGCGGCTCTGGAGGCCGCGACACCACCCTCACAATTGGCTTTTTCTCGGTTCTCAAGGGCGACCACTCTATGCGTGCTTGCCGTCGCTGAAGGTCGGAAGATGACAAGATCTCGACATTCTCCTGCAGCAGCACAGAAAGTGGCGGATACTGTGAGATTTGTTGGGCGAGTGCACTTACCCACTCTATCGACTTCAACCCAAGTACCTCATGAATATAGAAAAACAGTAGTGAGCGTGCGCTACTCATAAAAACAATTTGACGTAACATCTTCAAGAGCGCTGTCTGCGTCTCCGTCACCTCACGATCGCAACCGCGGTAGATGAAAAAGATCGGGGGAGGAAGATGGCAAAGGGCCTCACACACCACCTTGGTGCACTCAAGGCGGTGCCGTGTCCTCCAGTTAAGAGCCTCCTTGCAGAAGTCATACAGCCCTCGTAGCAGTGGGAGTTGTTCCACCAACTGTGTGGCTTGCTTTGGTAGCACCCGTGCGGCGTACAGATTTTGTCGATGACCCCTTGATATCATGTACGCCGCGGCGTCAACGAAGATGTACGCAGCACCCGTGACACACAAATTGAAGACTCCACGTGGAATGTAAAAAAAACCCTTGTTACCAACCCGCGGCCCAAAGTTACCTTGGCAGATGAGGTAGAGGGCATTGTCAATGCTCGTCTGGCCAACAATCTTAAATGTTGTCAAAAAGCATTGCTGCAACGTTGACTCGTTCGGCACCACACCTCCTGGAAACACCATCCACTCCAAGGAAAACTTCATAGCGACTAAGACCGAACACCGTTGATTTCGGAACGCCCAGAGAGCTGACCGTGCATTGTCAAAAAGGTTTCCGTGTGGTCCTTCAACAACGTAGACGCCTTGCCTTCGTCGAGAGAAAGCGACACGCACAATATCGTTTAAATCAGCGTGTTCATGCCATCTTTCCCATAACACGTAGGAATTTCGTGGAGGCTTTTTTTTTCGTCGATCAAAGGGCCCAACACCTGCAGGCAAACATCCAACAAGTTGCACAGCCTCACACGCATGACGTAATTCCATTCCTAACGCCCGAGGAGGCAGCTTTGCGAGATGCCGACCACACGCAAAGATCATATACGGGTCAATGGCTACGCCATCCATGTCTGACATGGCACTCGCAACCGTTAATGCACAGCATGTATCTTCCTCGTCAATCTCGTCAACGTATGCCGCGGAGAAGTTAAGAATGGCAAAGTCGTCACTAGGCAAATATGTAAGGGGAATATCGAGGGAAGAGATGGTAGGCTCACTTATTTTGTTACAGGTCTGCAAAACCCCACCGTAGCCATACATACCGAATCTCACAAGGTGCGTCACACAGTTCTCGGTGCAGGGACGCATATCCGTATACTGGATCAGCAATTTTATCAGACGGAGCAGCGCTGATGGGCGAAGCATGGAACCTTCTCTAATGTCATTACATACATGATGCATTGCCCGCAATCCCCCATTCGGAAGACAAACGGCATGAGTTCCACATATAGTGCATTCCTCCAACTCGGCGTCAGACAACTTTTCTCTGCGAATCTCATCATCATCATCATCACTAAAATCGTAGTCGTAGCGATTCCCGCTTTGAATGCTCCCCCTCAGCATCCTCTCCTCACCACGTACACTGTGCTTGCTCAGTGTCGTTGTTAGCTGCCCCAGATTTATTTTCAGCATGTTTTCCACACACTGCCGAAACATGGGATTCTTTGGATACGCAGCCTTCTCACCAGAGAAACATTCACACACTACGGCCCGCATTGCGGTGAAAATATCCTTCGTGAGCTGGATTCGACACTCGCTGGAGCATATAAACAAGACTCCATCACCCACCTCACAGCAGGCTAAAATACACCGCAACATGGCTTGAAGAGCGACCTCTGTTGTGGCAGGCGCCATTCTATTTAATTCATCTCCAAGGGAAAGGAGAAGGTGACCCTCAACTCTTTGATCTGGGGAATGAATGACGGGCCTGTTGCACACCAGACATCGCGAGGCCAAAATCTGCAGGCCCGCATTGGTAAAGCACTGCCTTTGAATGTGGAGATACTTTGGTGTGTCCTCATCCAAGAGGATCTCCGTCACACGTGAGTTCTGCACAGCAAGGGTAAGAAGCCGACGAGCTGCGGCCACTTTCAACGGAATACCCCGGAGATCGATCTTTCTAAGTGTACCATGTGATGCAAACGTTTTCTGTATCAAAGCGACATCATCAGTGTTGATTTCACAGTTTCGCATTGACAACTCCACCACTGGTAGCCGTTGCAACGTAGATAGAATGGGCACGATACCTCGCTCACCCAAGTAGCCGTTCTCAAAGTCAAACACAGTTACTCCAGCAAGCAACTGCTTCACAAAGGTGTTGTTGGGGTGCATGTCATGGTTTCTGCATTCTTCGCGGTAAAAGGTTTCTGCAGCGGCAGGCTTCAACTGTGGAGGTCCCACGGTGTCGCCCAAGCCCACATCCTGAGCTGTATTTAGGAGTGACGTCGGGGTGCATAGTGGGGGTTTCACAGGAGACGTCATCCTCCTTTTCTTCTTGTCGTTGTCGCTATTGTTGTTGTTCCCCGTCACCACCACTTTTGCTTTTCTGTATATTGTTCCCTTTCACTTCAACTCCCTCCGACAATCGTGTCTTGTGCTCCACGCGTCTGCAAACAACGACTAAACCAACAACATTAAGAACCAGAAGAAAAAGACGGATAAAAACAAAAAGCAACTGGATGCTCGTGACGGAAACAAAAAAGTTGCACGTGTGAGACAAGCTAGTGAACAATAAACCATTCGTATCCCGCCCCCTTTCCCTTCCCTATATTCACTTGTATCCACGATATCGTAGCGACTGGCACGACGTTAATAAGCAACAGGTGGCCCTGGAGGAACCTCACAACCCACTCATATCAAACATATCACACGAATGTTTACTGCCTTGACAGAAGACCATCGGTAGCAAGATAAAAAAAAAACAAGTAAATAAAAAAGTTCAAGGTAGCAGAGTTCTTTCCCTTCTACAAACTGAAATCTCTGCGAGTCTGTCACCTCTCGTGAGTTTTTCCTTGGCGGTGCCGCCTGATCCCCTCGCTGCAGCTGCGGTTCAACGAAACCAAATCTTGGCGCTGCACCGCCATTTGGCCGGAAGGAGTAACCGCGTCCTCATTGTGGTGCCAAGCAAATCATCCCTAAGGAGCAAAACTAGGGCTCGCGCGGACGGTATGGGTGGGGCTCCCGCACAAGCACCTCCGGACCCTCATCAGTCAACGCCAACTGCACTGAGCTGGATTCCCTCAGCCAATGCGGCCGTGGCTGAGCCTAACAAGGCACACTGACATAAATGGACAGCAATTCACTCATCGCGGTCCTTATGCATCCACTTGTCACCGCGACGATGGCATGCCTACCCACGACGTAAACCCCATGCTACGTCTGAGCAGACAATACCTCTGTATAAAACGTCCAAATTTCAAACGCAAAAGTGACATTCAACCTTTCCCGCCAGAAACAGCGTGTCGCGACAGCAATGCAAAACCTTAAAGTTCATTATTAGTTGCAGTGGCTTATTATTGCCTTGCGTGGGAAAACCCAAAACCGTCTACCTATTTGAGACCTGTGGGGCCAAATATTATCCTCACCCCCCAAGATATGCAAATCCATACCCACCAATTTGGATCGAGTTGCGTGGTTCACCACGGAGCGGTCAGTCGCACTCTCGTCAGCGGAGTTCGCATCTCCTACACGGTACGCCCCAACAATAAAAGAGCTGAAAAGTTGCACCTCCGTCACGAACGCAAAGTAACCCTCTCTGCTGAATTCCTGAACGCCACCACCACAACTCTTCCCTTCCTGTCGACAGCAAGTGCAGAGTTAAAAAAGATGAAAAACGTCCCGGAGAAGAAAGAAAATACAAGGGATCTTGCCTTCCGCACGCCTCGCCTTTTTCCTCCTCATCCCCTTCTTTTCACTTCGTCAGTGTCCAAAGTTTAAAAACCGGCAACTACCGTGCAGATGGTCTTGTTCCGCCAGTGTCCTTGCCCCCTCAAAAAGGACGCCCACAACATGGAACTTTTCCGCGACTGCCTTTTTTTTTCTTTCCGTACGCAAGCAAACAGAAAAAATAAAAGGAAAACGTGATGATAGCAATCACTTTGGGGTTCATCATGTTGCTTCCAACACATGACCGCTTCCTTCTTTAAGCCTCTGCCGCACATCGCACTTCTCGCTGTCCAAATCCAGCAGCGATGGTCACGGCATAAGGCAGCGACAAACACCAACAGAAAAGCAACAACAACAACAACGCAGCACCACCACAACAAGATAAAAATGCAAAGAACGGTTTGCCAAACAAGAAACAGCCAAAAAAAAATCGTTGCACAATAACACAGCGACGTATTAAAAATAAAGAAATAAAAAGAGGCAACATAAAAAGCAAAAAAATAGGATACAACAGTTTCCTCTCCATCTTGATTTTTCCCCCGCTTTTTTTTTTTTGGGGGGGGGGGGGGGGGTTGTCTTCTTGTTGTAC